>NW_017309533.1:60897-61677 GCF_000935625.1 Nanorana parkeri
CCAAAATGTACAGGGTTGCCAGCAACTTCACCATCCCTGGCACAGCATGGCTGCGGCCAGTTGTTGGCTCAAGTCTCTCCTCTATGAGTGCATACAGGTGTATGATGGCTTGTCGACTGAGCCGAAACCTGCGTCGGATATCCTCATCCTGCATGGTGTCCAAGCATGTGCAATGGGCAAAGAAACGAGGCTGGTGGATGCGGACTAAAGGTAGCACCTCTTGTGCATCGTCCCCCTGTCGTTGCTGCTGCTCCTCTTGGTGCTGCCCAATTTGGTCCTCTTGCTGTTGGCCAATCACCTCCTCTTGCTGCTGCCTGATCAGCTTCTCTTGCTGCTGCTGTGGCACAATCTGCTCCTGCTCCTCCATGAGCACAGCCAGTCCCAGCATGGTGGCTGCCAAAAAACACTGTCTGAATTCTTGCCTGAGCTCCATCTTTCTTTTTTTCCATGGATTTTCCTAGAAATGTTTTTATATGCGTCATGTGCACGCGCAATGTGCACACATGCGCGCGCGCGCGCAACATCCTCACAAAAATCGGCAATTATCTGCACAGTGATTTCTCAAATTAACTCATCAGCACAGCCCCTACAAATACAGGCCTAACTTCTACACCCAAAACAAGCATGGCTCCCAAAAAGAAAAATGCTCCCCCCAGGCCATCCACACGAGATAGAGAACGAGAACCAGATCGAGGACGAGTACAACAATCCCAATCCCAATCCCCATCCCCACGATCCTCATCACCACCACTAGCACCAGCAGGGAGGTCACAGGCTGGC
>NW_017309534.1:0-1188 GCF_000935625.1 Nanorana parkeri
GGGAGAAGAGGAGACTCCGCATTGCACCGGGAGAAGAGGAGCTGATGGTGAAAATATCCACAGAGAGGAACATGAGACAATGGAGGGAATTCATAACAAATGGAGCAGACCGAATCAGCTTCTCCTTTCAATCTGTTCAGTGACGCTTTGAAAGAGAGAAGGTAGTCGGTTGCCATGGACAACTGCGTTATTTAGTAGAACCCCTTAGTAGGAGTGGACAGGTGGGTGGGGATTAGGATATTGCAGACATGTGGGCAGGGATTAGGGCATTGCATGCATACATGTGGGAGGGGTTTAGGGTATTTCATGCATAAATGTGGGAGGGGTTTAGGGTATTGCATGCAGACATGTGGGCGGGGATTAGGGTATTGCATGCAGACATGTGGGCGGTGATTAGGGCATTGCATGCAGACATGTGGGCAGGGATTAGGGCATTGCATGCAGACATCTGGGCAGGGATTAGCGCATTGCATGCAGACATGTGGGCAGGGATTAGGGCATTGCATGCAGACATGTGGGGGGTGTTTAGGGTATTGCATGCAGACATGTGGGAGGGGTTTAGAGTATTGCATGCATACATGTGGGCGGGGTTTAGGGTATATCATGCAGATATGTGGGCGGGGATTAGGGTATTGCATGCATACATGTGGGCGGGGATTAGGGTATCGTAGACATGTGGGCGGGGAGTGCGTTTGATAAATGTGGTGTTGGGATTCTTCCCAGTCCACATATCTGTGAGTGCGGAGATGAGCTGTCACCTCGGAGGACTGAGCCGCCATTATAGTTTTCGTGTTATCACCACATATAATACGTGTTGTCGCAGTTTAGCGCCACAACAGTCCCGCCCCTTACACCATCTAATCACGCCGTGCGGCGGTGACGTCATTAATCAGCGCCTCCATGCTGGGAACACAGAGAACTCTTCTGGCGGTCGCCGGTAAGCACTTCGCCCCTCCCCCATATTTTACACGTGACAGTTCTGGCGGCCAATCCAATCTCATATCACGAATGAGAGGAATGCTTGCCATAGTACTGATCTATGGGTGGTGGGGAGTGGGGGACTCTATGAATGTGACCCGGTGACAACCCTCCGCCAGAGTCATCTTACACACGATGAGTAGACATAGTAATGGAAGGGGGAGGAGCCCCAATAATCACAATGCCATTTCGTCTGACGCCCATGTGGGG
>NW_017309534.1:1942-2247 GCF_000935625.1 Nanorana parkeri
CACCCCCCTCTATATACACCACTGACATCACCCCGCCCCCCCTCTATATACACCACTGACCCCGCCCTCTTCGTAGAGCACTGACATTGTCCTGCACTGTTCTGCCTTCCAGGAAGACATGTCATGAGGGGGTCATGGTGGCGAGTACGCTGCTCCCGGGGCAGACAGTACACCACACAGGGAGAGACCTCATTGGAGGATGGGAAGGACGGCATGGACGTGGTCTACACCCTGCAGCAGAGGGGAATCATCCTCAGTCTCCTCAACACGGCCACAGAGAGTCAGCTGGAGTGTGGGAGGGGACT
>NW_017309534.1:4528-11657 GCF_000935625.1 Nanorana parkeri
CACTCACCCCTAGAGGACATCATCCATAGTACCGCCTCCTCTGCACTCACCAGTACATTGCTGGGCTTTGTGGGGCTCTGCAGACTGTCTCCATCTTCCTTCTCCTCTCCTTCAGTGACTGTGGTTGTCTTCCTAGGCGGCAGAGAGCATTGTATCCATTGTGTTTGGAATGAAGAAACTGGCCTGGGCTCACGTTGACCACACGAGGACAGTTCGAGATTGGCAGCAGCGGGAATGCTTCCACTTCGAGAAGGGCAGATACATGCCGGAATTGTATCTGGAGGCCGTAAGTTTCCTGAATCTCTCTGATAATAACTGTCACTTGTAGCACTACGAAAGAGAACTATAAATCCCAGCATGCTAAGCTCATTCAGGACAAGTCCACCTCCCTTCTGGCCCTGGGCCCTATAGATCCCAGCCCATCACCCTGCTATCACTGGGAAGGGAGATGGACCTGGAAGGGAAATGATGGATGGAAATTAATGGTTGCTGTCAGAATGGGAACACCAGTGTCTGAGCCGTGTGAATGTGTTCTCAGCCCCGCCCCCTCCTTGTGACGTACATTGCTCAGTGTGAGCTGACGATTGGACTGACCCTGTCATGTTTTACAGATCTCGGAGGTTATCTCTCAGCTTTCTCAGGCAGATTTTTACATCCTGGAGCAGCCGTTGGTCCCCATGCAGAAAAGTTTGCTGTTTCCTGTGGCGTTACATTACCGGACGGTGGAGGCCATGTTGTACAGTCTGTTAAACCCCCAAATCATAGCGGAGCGGGAGCACCGGGTGTTCAGCATGCACAGATCCACGGTGGGGAAACACTTTGAGCTCATGTTGGGGCAGGTGAAGACCAGCGGGGTGGACGTTGTACAGAGACTCATCGATGAGGCCGCCATTGTCTCCACCCCCAGAGTCAACTTCCCTTCAGAACTTCTCCAACAGAACCAGCACCAGAGCCGCGGGCAGAACCGCAAGGAAGAGATGTGTGACGCATTGCTTCAGGCCATAACCTTCTATGAACTGGTTCACTTCTAAAATGTTCTCTACCTACTTCCTGCTGCTAAAGTGTACCTGTCCTGTACCCCCCCCCGTATGGAATGAAGGAGGGGGACACATATGAACACTTCCACATCACATGGAGACATAATCTGCCATCAATAAAAACAAATATTCATTCCTTTGTATATCATGCCATTATAAGATTCACCCCTCTAACAATACTCCGCATCATCCCACCAGCCTCAGCCCCGAGCAGCCAAGCCCAGGTTCCAGCCTCAGCCCCGAGCAGCCAAGCCCAGGTTCCAGCCTCAGCCCCGAGCAGCCAAGCCCAGGTTCCAGCCTCAGCCCCGAGCAGCCAAGCCCAGGTTCCAGCCTCAGCCCCGAGCAGCCAAGCCCAGGTTCCAGCCTCAGCCCCGAGCAGCCAAGCCCAGGTTCCAGCCTCAGCCCCGAGCAGCCAAGCCCAGGTTCCAGCCTCAGCCCCGAGCAGCCAAGCCCAGGTTCCAGCCTCAGCCCCGAGCAGCCAAGCCCAGGTTCCAGCCTCAGCCCCGAGCAGCCAAGCCCAGGTTCCAGCCTCAGCCCCGAGCAGCCAAGCCCAGGTTCCAGCCTCAGCCCCGAGCAGCCAAGCCCAGGTTCCAGCCTCAGCCCCGAGCAGCCAAGCCCAGGTTCCAGCCTCAGCCCCGAGCAGCCAAGCCCAGGTTCCAGCCTCAGCCCCGAGCAGCCAAGCCCAGGTTCCAGCCTCAGCCCCGAGCAGCCAAGCCCAGGTTCCAGCCTCAGCCCCGAGCAGCCAAGCCCAGGTTCCAGCCTCAGCCCCGAGCAGCCAAGCCCAGGTTCCAGCCTCAGCCCCGAGCAGCCAAGCCCAGGTTCCAGCCTCAGCCCCGAGCAGCCAAGCCCAGGTTCCAGCCTCAGCCCCGAGCAGCCAAGCCCAGGTTCCAGCCTCAGCCCCGAGCAGCCAAGCCCAGGTTCCAGCCTCAGCCCCGAGCAGCCAAGCCCAGGTTCCAGCCTCAGCCCCGAGCAGCCAAGCCCAGGTTCCAGCCTCAGCCCCGAGCAGCCAAGCCCAGGTTCCAGCCTCAGCCCCGAGCAGCCAAGCCCAGGTTCCAGCCTCAGCCCCGAGCAGCCAAGCCCAGGTTCCAGCCTCAGCCCCGAGCAGCCAAGCCCAGGTTCCAGCCTCAGCCCCGAGCAGCCAAGCCCAGGTTCCAGCCTCAGCCCCGAGCAGCCAAGCCCAGGTTCCAGCCTCAGCCCCGAGCAGCCAAGCCCAGGTTCCAGCCTCAGCCCCGAGCAGCCAAGCCCAGGTTCCAGCCTCAGCCCCGAGCAGCCAAGCCCAGGTTCCAGCCTCAGCCCCGAGCAGCCAAGCCCAGGTTCCAGCCTCAGCCCCGAGCAGCCAAGCCCAGGTTCCAGCCTCAGCCCCGAGCAGCCAAGCCCAGGTTCCAGCCTCAGCCCCGAGCAGCCAAGCCCAGGTTCCAGCCTCAGCCCCGAGCAGCCAAGCCCAGGTTCCAGCCTCAGCCCCGAGCAGCCAAGCCCAGGTTCCAGCCTCAGCCCCGAGCAGCCAAGCCCAGGTTCCAGCCTCAGCCCCGAGCAGCCAAGCCCAGGTTCCAGCCTCAGCCCCGAGCAGCCAAGCCCAGGTTCCAGCCTCAGCCCCGAGCAGCCAAGCCCAGGTTCCAGCCTCAGCCCCGAGCAGCCAAGCCCAGGTTCCAGCCTCAGCCCCGAGCAGCCAAGCCCAGGTTCCAGCCTCAGCCCCGAGCAGCCAAGCCCAGGTTCCAGCCTCAGCCCCGAGCAGCCAAGCCCAGGTTCCAGCCTCAGCCCCGAGCAGCCAAGCCCAGGTTCCAGCCTCAGCCCCGAGCAGCCAAGCCCAGGTTCCAGCCTCAGCCCCGAGCAGCCAAGCCCAGGTTCCAGCCTCAGCCCCGAGCAGCCAAGCCCAGGTTCCAGCCTCAGCCCCGAGCAGCCAAGCCCAGGTTCCAGCCTCAGCCCCGAGCAGCCAAGCCCAGGTTCCAGCCTCAGCCCCGAGCAGCCAAGCCCAGGTTCCAGCCTCAGCCCCGAGCAGCCAAGCCCAGGTTCCAGCCTCAGCCCCGAGCAGCCAAGCCCAGGTTCCAGCCTCAGCCCCGAGCAGCCAAGCCCAGGTTCCAGCCTCAGCCCCGAGCAGCCAAGCCCAGGTTCCAGCCTCAGCCCCGAGCAGCCAAGCCCAGGTTCCAGCCTCAGCCCCGAGCAGCCAAGCCCAGGTTCCAGCCTCAGCCCCGAGCAGCCAAGCCCAGGTTCCAGCCTCAGCCCCGAGCAGCCAAGCCCAGGTTCCAGCCTCAGCCCCGAGCAGCCAAGCCCAGGTTCCAGCCTCAGCCCCGAGCAGCCAAGCCCAGGTTCCAGCCTCAGCCCCGAGCAGCCAAGCCCAGGTTCCAGCCTCAGCCCCGAGCAGCCAAGCCCAGGTTCCAGCCTCAGCCCCGAGCAGCCAAGCCCAGGTTCCAGCCTCAGCCCCGAGCAGCCAAGCCCAGGTTCCAGCCTCAGCCCCGAGCAGCCAAGCCCAGGTTCCAGCCTCAGCCCCGAGCAGCCAAGCCCAGGTTCCAGCCTCAGCCCCGAGCAGCCAAGCCCAGGTTCCAGCCTCAGCCCCGAGCAGCCAAGCCCAGGTTCCAGCCTCAGCCCCGAGCAGCCAAGCCCAGGTTCCAGCCTCAGCCCCGAGCAGCCAAGCCCAGGTTCCAGCCTCAGCCCCGAGCAGCCAAGCCCAGGTTCCAGCCTCAGCCCCGAGCAGCCAAGCCCAGGTTCCAGCCTCAGCCCCGAGCAGCCAAGCCCAGGTTCCAGCCTCAGCCCCGAGCAGCCAAGCCCAGGTTCCAGCCTCAGCCCCGAGCAGCCAAGCCCAGGTTCCAGCCTCAGCCCCGAGCAGCCAAGCCCAGGTTCCAGCCTCAGCCCCGAGCAGCCAAGCCCAGGTTCCAGCCTCAGCCCCGAGCAGCCAAGCCCAGGTTCCAGCCTCAGCCCCGAGCAGCCAAGCCCAGGTTCCAGCCTCAGCCCCGAGCAGCCAAGCCCAGGTTCCAGCCTCAGCCCCGAGCAGCCAAGCCCAGGTTCCAGCCTCAGCCCCGAGCAGCCAAGCCCAGGTTCCAGCCTCAGCCCCGAGCAGCCAAGCCCAGGTTCCAGCCTCAGCCCCGAGCAGCCAAGCCCAGGTTCCAGCCTCAGCCCCGAGCAGCCAAGCCCAGGTTCCAGCCTCAGCCCCGAGCAGCCAAGCCCAGGTTCCAGCCTCAGCCCCGAGCAGCCAAGCCCAGGTTCCAGCCTCAGCCCCGAGCAGCCAAGCCCAGGTTCCAGCCTCAGCCCCGAGCAGCCAAGCCCAGGTTCCAGCCTCAGCCCCGAGCAGCCAAGCCCAGGTTCCAGCCTCAGCCCCGAGCAGCCAAGCCCAGGTTCCAGCCTCAGCCCCGAGCAGCCAAGCCCAGGTTCCAGCCTCAGCCCCGAGCAGCCAAGCCCAGGTTCCAGCCTCAGCCCCGAGCAGCCAAGCCCAGGTTCCAGCCTCAGCCCCGAGCAGCCAAGCCCAGGTTCCAGCCTCAGCCCCGAGCAGCCAAGCCCAGGTTCCAGCCTCAGCCCCGAGCAGCCAAGCCCAGGTTCCAGCCTCAGCCCCGAGCAGCCAAGCCCAGGTTCCAGCCTCAGCCCCGAGCAGCCAAGCCCAGGTTCCAGCCTCAGCCCCGAGCAGCCAAGCCCAGGTTCCAGCCTCAGCCCCGAGCAGCCAAGCCCAGGTTCCAGCCTCAGCCCCGAGCAGCCAAGCCCAGGTTCCAGCCTCAGCCCCGAGCAGCCAAGCCCAGGTTCCAGCCTCAGCCCCGAGCAGCCAAGCCCAGGTTCCAGCCTCAGCCCCGAGCAGCCAAGCCCAGGTTCCAGCCTCAGCCCCGAGCAGCCAAGCCCAGGTTCCAGCCTCAGCCCCGAGCAGCCAAGCCCAGGTTCCAGCCTCAGCCCCGAGCAGCCAAGCCCAGGTTCCAGCCTCAGCCCCGAGCAGCCAAGCCCAGGTTCCAGCCTCAGCCCCGAGCAGCCAAGCCCAGGTTCCAGCCTCAGCCCCGAGCAGCCAAGCCCAGGTTCCAGCCTCAGCCCCGAGCAGCCAAGCCCAGGTTCCAGCCTCAGCCCCGAGCTAGGCTGGCAGTAAGTCCCTAGCTTTGGGAACAAGCTAAATCCCCAATTTGAAGCCTTAGTTCATATCCGCTAATATGTTACAAGTGCATCAAATCACTCAGAACGCATTCCGTGTCTCTCAGTTCATTTTTCTGTAGAAAGCCTCCGCAGGCGGAATACCAAATCCTGTGTTTCGGGCATCTGCAGAGAGCCCACTGCTTCCAAACAGAAAGTAGCTGTTGGCAGGGGACGGGCTTTTGTACTCAGGCTGCGGCTGATTTCTAGTCTTTGCGCAGCTTTGGTTTCGTGGATTAAGTGGCTGACATTAAACTCCATTCAGCTTCCAGTTTAATGACCGACAAGAAGGGCCCCATCTTCCATTCACATAGAAAGGAGTTCTGGAAATGCTGGTGGTGTCAGAATGAATGGCGGGTTATGCAGGCAGCAGACAATGAGGCTTCTTTATCATCTGATAGGTACGTGCCGTCTCTAGAAGGAAGGCTAAGAAGCAGGCAAATGGCAATTCATTCCAAGCTGGGGCTCTGTGTGCTAAGGCTGCAGTGGAAGCTGTGTCACAGAATGAATATGGATTGGCTGTGGAGGAAGACTGGCCGTACACTTTGCCAGGGGAGGCGGTCTCCATAGACTGGCCGTGTGTGGTGCCGGGGGACGCGGTCTCCATAGACTGGCCGTATACTTTGCCGGGGAGGCAGTCTCCATAGACTGGCCGTGTACGCTGCCAGGGGAGGCGGTCTCCATAGACTGGCCGTGTACGGTGCCAGGGGACACGGTCTCCATAGACTGGCCGTATACTTTGCCGGGGAGGCAGTCTCCATAGACTGGCCGTGTACGCTGCCAGGGGAGGCGGTCTCCATAGACTGGCCGCGTACGGTGCCTCCATAGACTGGCCGTGTACGCTGCCAGGGTCTCCATAGACTGGCCGTGTACTTTGCCGGGGAGGCAGTCTCCATAGACTGGCCGTGTACGCTGCCAGGGGAGGCGGTCTCCATAGACTGGCCGTGTGCGGGGTCTCCATAGACTGGCCGTGTGCGGGGTCTCCATAGACTGGCCGTATACGGTTGTAGCTGTGATGGGCACCATTACCCAAGGTCTGGTCATGACATGGTTGCTGCAGGGAAGAGATGAACTATGCAGGACCCCGACTGAGGCCTCACCTGCTCAGGGCTGACAGTTGTTGGGATAAGAAGGTTACAATGGAGAATTATCACCGTGTTGTCTTGTGTAACCTAACAGACCATCGTGTAATTTCTCCGGATATGGATTGATAAAGCCTTTATTAGGTATTACCCGGATATGGTCCGTGTGCAGATCCTGTCATTCTGTGTCTGGTACTCTTTGTAACAGAATGGTGTACATGTTGTTCCTAGGAGTGTTTCATATCTTTCGGTCATGCACTGGAACTAGAATAAGACTGTTACAGAACGGACAAACAAGCCTATATTAGGATAGCCGGATATAGGCCGTATGTAAGTTAAGAGGTGTTTCTTCCTAAAACTGCTTACTTGTTATTTTAATCAAAGATAAGACTTATAACCATATATGGTACCATAACTATTTCTTTGTCTGAGGTGTATATAAACTGAGACCCGACGTCAATAAAATGAGCATATTGTGACTATCACATCGTGTCTGTCATTTTGTGCTCCCGGAGCTCTGATAAGGGATTTCTCTGGTTGGTCCGATTAAAGGAGTCCACGTACCCTAACAACAGTAATGCAGGAAATGGAAAATCCCATCTGCGTACCGAGAGGAGGAAGTCAGGAACAAAATATCTCATGCCGCGTGCCGTCACATAACTCGAGTACTCTTATGTCTGGAAGGAAGTGCCCCGATCTGGGGTAAAGGTGGCAGCACCCACATGTCCCAAAATAATTACAATGTTACTTTCATTTGGGCCACATGTCCCAGGACAGCCATGCAGTTCTACATCACGTCAGTATACGGATGCCGCTCAGCAACCTGTACAGACTCCATGCTGGATCCTGCCCACACCCAGCTCCCCCCGTATACACATCGCTCAGCCTGGCAGAGGAACTCCGCTCACGTCCCAG
>NW_017309534.1:11834-14035 GCF_000935625.1 Nanorana parkeri
TATACACATCGCTCAGCCTGACAGAGGTAGATGGATCTTTATTCAAAACCACCTTTAATTTTCCAGAATTCCATATAAAAAAAACAAAACAAACAGATTTGATACATTTCCTATCCAGGACATTCATCATAAAAAAGTACTAAAAAATGTCACATGACAGGACTGAGGTTGTAGAAGGACAATGCTGTACAGATCATCTACAATCCCGGCACACACGATACAAAACACTGGCTGAGACTGAGCAGGCTGAAGAGCCATGAAGTGAGTACTGTCTGTGCTGCCCATAGAACCTCATGAAGGCGGCGGCGGGAGGGGACGGGGACACCATGGCCGTAGCTGGCTGCTATGACAACAGATTTAGGTAAAACCCCACATTCATGTTGTTAGACCAGTTTGTGTCCAGTTTTTCCAGTATATACTGGCAGCACTCACATAGCCCCGGGGAGCGGGAGGCTTTCCAGCGGTGACACAGCCTCTAGGTCCCGTCTTCTCACGCTCGTCTACAAGGAAGGAGCTGCACGCTTTATATATACACAAAGTCATTGAAATGTGTCTTCATAATAAAATATCTAAAAGTGAATAAATTAATATCTCACACACAAACACAGGATGCCGTCCGTCAGCAAATCCCCTACAGTAACTACAACCCACATCGTTCCTGCACACAGTGCAGCTGAGGATTATGGGAAATCTGCCGCCAGACTGTTCAGCGTCGTCTTCGGTAACTCGAGGTGGATTCCCTCCAAATAATGAAGAAACCTGCGGCGACACACACACAAGGATTAATGACGGCAAGAAGTGCGGCTGCTATCCTCCTCCAATGAGAAAGTCTCGTCTCCACATAAATCAGCACGGGTGACACTTCCTGTGAGTAATTTCAGATTGTAAGCCCTCAGGGGCAGGGCATTGTAATAATAATAATATATGGGCACCCCTTTATGAACCTGTAGAAAGAGACACCGACACTCCAAAATGATGATAAGCAAACGTCTGTTTATTGACGTGCAGCATAACAAATATAGCAAGGAACGTTTTGGGGTCACATACATGCGTTTGCCTGAGGAAGGGGATCCTCTGCGCCCCCCAAACGTTCGTTGCTATGTTTGTTATGCTGCACGTCAATACATAGACGTTTGCTTATCATTTTGGAGTGCCGGTGTCTCTGTTTCTACTTGTGATTAGAACGGTTGCCCCCCGTTGACTACCGCGGCACCCGTTTCTTGATGGGATTTGGCGGTCAGGAGTGCGATGGGAACACGGACTTTCCCTTTATGTACCTGACATTACAGATGCTGCTCTAGCGCCCCCTAGAGGAGGACGGTGAGAACGCAGGGAAGTGTCACCACAGTATTAGCAGGAAACCTTTACCTGCGCTTTGTCTTCCCTTCCTCCTTCGCCTTCTCGATCCGACAAATGCTGCGCAGGGCTGGAAGATATTCGGTCACATTGACTTGTCTGTTGCCCAGTGCGATGAACGCTCGGTTTGATAAAATGGTCCTCACAGTGGATAGCCTGCTCTCCGCAGTGCTGCAATGACACAAATTAGAGATATGGCTTTCCCATGCTCGCTGCCGTCTACAAAGCTGGCCATACACATTACAACCATGGCAAGACTTTCCTTGTGCGAGGATTGTAAGGTCAAAAACAAAAACGTACAATCTGCCCATCTTGGGCAGGCAGGTCGTACTTGAGATCATGGCAAGCCACGCCCCGCTGAGGGGCGGACTTACGATGACTGCAATGCTGAGCGGGCAGTGTGCGCATACCGGCCCGTACGGCATTTGTCTTCCGAGCACGCCACAAACCCGCCGACAAAAGCCCGATTCTCGGCGGGTTTTCAAACATGCTCGTAAGACAAAAGACTTGCGACCGTACAGTAGAAAGCGGTCGCACGCCTTCCATACACCCGCCAATGATCGTACGATAATCGGCAGGTGTATGGGCACCTAAAAGTGACATGAAACCCTCAGATTTTGTAACATAAACCAATACTGTAATGTGCGCCTCACTGTATTCCATGGTTGTTTCCCTTCTCTTTGCTGCTCTTCCTTTTAAATCCTCATGTCTTCTCATGCTGGGGGAGAACTTCACTTTGCAGCTGAGTGCCTCTTCCTGTAGTGCTGGCTCAGGTTGTGAACCTACACACAGACACCATGTATCCATTCCAGAGACAAGGCAGTCTGCTGCAAAACAGAAGTTCT
>NW_017309534.1:15076-28780 GCF_000935625.1 Nanorana parkeri
GAACTTCCCTTTGCAGCTGAGTGCCTCTTCCTGTAGTGCTGGCTCAGGTTGTGAACCTACACACAGACACCATGTATCCATTCCAGAGACAAGGCAGTCTGCTGCAAAACAGAAGTTCTCCCCCAGCATGAGAAGACATGAGGATTTAAAAGGAAGAGCAGCAAAGAGAAGGGAAGCTACCATGGATTACAGTGCGGCGCACATTACAGTATTGGTTTATGTTACACAATCTGAAGGGTTTAATGTCACTTTAAGGATGACTTCTCTATGCTTGGCTGCCTGATATCACGAGGCGCTCAGACGTGTCAATGAATTCTTACCTTGCGGTGGAGGAGGGGTGACCGAAGTACACCTCCTCCCGGGATTTAGACACATGCAGGGTGAGCTCTCCCGTTGGGTCATGTCCGGCCCGTTTGCACTGCTCCAGTGAAGTGTCCATAGCGGTAGTGAGGTCAGAGGAACACTTGTGTAAAGCAAGTCCCTCTATGTGCGCCCTGATCTCCCCGGCACTCTGTGCAATCACGGCATCACCAGTCTCTATCCTCAGGCTATCACACAGGCCGTGCCTCAGTCTGCTCTCAGTCCAGTTCCCATTGCAGCCACCCGCCTGGTCAGCAGCCTCACACGTACAGCAGTCCACATAGGACAGGTTGTCAGCCAAGGTAGCCAGGGAGTCCAGGCAAGTGTAGACCAGACAGGAGGAGGTCAGCTCCGCAGCAGTCAGCTTCCTCCGGAGAGGTGCGTTATGGGAGACGGCGTTGCCAGACTCTTCATTCCCATTGGAGGAGATCTCATCTGCGGGTTCAGCAATCATCGTCTGATCCAGAGAACAGGAGCTGCTATCAAACAAGTCACTGTCATTGAGCAGCACCAGCTTCTTCCTGCGCTTCATCTGCGCCGACATCTTCACCTCATCATCCTCATTGGGTGGAGCTTGTTCTACTGCCTCAGCGCAAGGGGCGGAGACTTGAGATTCTTTAACACACAGAGGTAATGGTAGCAGGCATTCTAGATTGGTGGATATGAAGTCCTTGTTTCTTGATTGGAACTCTGATAAAAGTTGCAGTATGCTACCCAGCTCCCCAGGTTTGGAGATTGCACCCTAAAAACAGATCACATGACACAAACCATTATCTCAGATGATGTAGTGGAGGCAGAACACCAACACTCCCATCATTGTACAGGATAACACCCAGGAGTGTATGACTGACACCAACACTCCCATCATTGTACATGGCATCACCCTGGAGAATAGGACAGACACAGATACCCCCATCATTGTACATGGCATCACCCAGGGGAGTATGACAGATACCCCCATCATTGTACATGGCATCACCCAGGGGAGTATGACAGATACTCCCATTATTGTACATGGCATCACCCAGGGGAGTATTACAGACACCGATACCCCCATTATTGTACATGGCATCACCCAGGGGAGTATGACGGACACAGATACCCCCATCATTGTACATGTCATCACCAAGGGGAGTATGACGGACACTGATACACCCATCATTGTATGTGGCATCACCCTGGAGAATAGGACAGACACAGATACTCCCATCATTGTACATGTCATCACCCTGGAGAGTATGACAGACACCAACACTCCCATCATTGTACATGACATCACCCAGGAGAATAGGACAGACACTGATACTCCCATCATTGTACATGGCATCACCCAGGGGAGTATGACAGACACGGATACCCCCATCATTGTACATGTCATCACCCTGGGGAGTATGACAGACACGGATACTCCCATCATTGTCAGACACCGACAGCCTCATCACCATAAAGCATTGTGCTCAGCCACTCACTCACCTTCACAAATGGGATCAGGCCTTCTGTTGGAAGTATTACATTACTGAGTCCCATCGAGTTTTCTGTACAGCCAAAGTTACAGCCTGGAAGCTCTTTGGGATGTATTTGTGATGCGGCCTTATTACAGCTTTTCCCAGCATCCTCTGCTGCACCACCACCACGGTGTATACCTGGAGAATAAACACAAGAATCTCAGTCCTATACACTGCAAACTACCCGATGTTCCTGCACACGGATCTGTGTACCCACCAACAGGAGGCGGCAGCTCCTTCTCTCTCAGTCCTCCTCCTCCGCTACGAGCCCAGAACTGCAGCTGAAGCACGCTTTGTCTGATGTCACAAGTGTTGGCTGTTAGAAATGTCATCAAGTCCTTGGTGTCCGTCCTGAGATTCTCAGCCAGACAAAGAACCTGCAGATAGCTGGCCACATTCACCTGAAACAAAGATGGAGGAACATGAGGCCCCGTACGGCACAGAGAAGTGGGATTATGTGTGTGTGTCCCCGGCACCTACCACAGAGGGTGTGTGGAAAGTGATCTCCTCAAAGACACCATCAAACATCATTCCGAACATCGCGTCTGAAATCAAAAGAGGATCCAAGGACACAACATGACTTCCAGCAGAATCTTCATACACAAAATAATATATAAAGCTGGTAACAGAGCAAAGCCGAGTACAAAGGAACTCACGCAGCCTGTATTAGACGGGGGCCCAGCGAGATAGGGTGTCTGCATTAGACGGGGGGCCCAGCGAGATAAGGTGTCTGCATTAGACGGGGGCCCAGCGAGATAAGGTGTCTGCATTAGACGGGGGGCCCAGCGAGATAGGGCGTCTGCATTAGACGGGGGGCCCAGCGAGATAGGGTGGCTGCATTAGACGGGCCCATAATGGGATATGTACCCTTTGGAGACCTATTTCTGATATAAAGCCGTGTATATAGGGAGGTACACGCAATATTTGCGAGCTGATGAGTGCTTGCTGATCCACATGCTAAAAGGACAGTGTCATGATTTTAAAGGGCAGCTCCTGTACACACAGGACATGGAAACCGAGGCTGAGCACAGTTTGGTTGCCTCCTCCCGTCACATGCCCGCATAAACCTGGAGCTCTATTTATTCCTGGCCGATTATGGAGTACAAAGCGCAGGGCATGCTTCACAATACCGTCTGCTTACCGCTGGTCGTCAGGATGACCGGCCTCTTCGCTGTGCTCATAAAAGTCTTGATTGCACTTAAGAATCCAGAATCCTCATCAAATATGACATCAACCTGGAAGACAGGGCAGACAACCTTACAGCCTCAGCACGGGGGACACATGGCACGTCACATACAAATGACTTACCTCCTCAAAGAGAATGAGGGAGGTGGCACTCTTCCGCTGGGTCTCCTCCGTACTTTTCTCTGAGAAGAACGGTAACGGCTTTACAGTTTTATTTCCGCATGCCTTCCCAGTGGACATTGCGAGTGTGGCTGTGGAGGAGGAGAAGATGCCCCAGGATCAATGACTGCCTTCTCAATGTGGAAACGGATCTCTCTAGCTGTATCAGATGCTGAACAATCGGTGTATTCTGGAAGCAGTGACCTTCAGACACACATTGACCCGTATTCAGACGCATACACAACGTATCTGGGGATGGACACTAAATACCTTTGCCTTGGTCTGGTGCAGCTCTCTGCTTTGGTGCCGCTTTGAAGAAGTTTGCCAGCGACTTGGGGGCCAGGCCTTTCTTGCCTCCCCGGGGTGACATTGGAGGCTTCCTGGGAGAGGACACCACGGCCTTGGGAGAGTGCACTTTCCCTGAAAAAAAAGAATGAACAGAGCTTCCAATGGAGATGTGACAGGGACAGTCATGTTCTCCTGATATCATAGGGTGGTTTGGAATATACGTACTGGGAGATTTGCCCAAGCTGTAGCTGCTGAAGAAGCATGGCTTGTGTGCATTGACGCCCTGCTGGTCCACCTGGTGAGACTGCGTGGCTTCCTTGAGCTGAGCCAAGATCTGCCTGCCGCTGCGCTGACACGAGGCATTAACTTCGAATACCTGGAGAGAGGAGAAGCGGCACATGTTCTAGAACGGTGCGTGGATGTCCAGACTTGGCCAAGGTTCAGGGATAAGAGGACAAACCTTAAAACCGAGCTCCTGAGCAGAGGCGTAGACCGCTGCCGTCTTCCCCACACCCGGAGGTCCAGTAATAAGCATGGTGTTACACAAGGAATCTTCATCGCTGTCCTCGTCATTGAAGTCATCCGCGTCCCAGGTGTCTGACCAGCAGAGAGTTAAATATTACATCATGGACTCATCAATCATCTACTATGCATGTGATTGCTCTAGACCAGGGGTAGCCAAACTCCGGACCTCCAGCTGTGGTGAAACTACAAATCCCACGATGCATCTCTCTCCAGGAGTCATGTCTGTGGCTGGGAGAACCTTGCAATGCCTCATGGGATTTGTAGTTCCGCCACAGCTGGAGGGCCGGAGTTTGGCTACCCCTGCTCTAGATCCTTGGTTCTCAAGTGGTGGGTCGTGACCCCATGTTCAGCAGGTCGCCGTGTGCCTTCCACTATGCTAGGCGAGAGGCTCCTCAGCTCCTCCCGTCTGTTCTCTCGCCAAGCAGCCATTCAAAATCTGCTGCCGAGTGCCAGCTTGAGGAGGCATTGGCTGGGCCTATGGCCGTGAGGGAGCTCCATCCACGCGTACCACTCCCTTGCGTGCCCTGTAGTGGTGCCTGGACCGGAGTGATATCACATTCTGGCTCCTGGCTTTGTCTACAGGGCACTCAAGGGAGCTGTACAAGCATCGCACGTATGGATGGAGCTCGGTCACAGCACAGCAGCCCACACTGGACCCCAGGCTGAGGATCCACTGTTCTTGTAAGGTAGGGAGACTGGGTGGATCGACCACATGTTCTGGTGTGGGAGGTGTGTTGTGTTGCAATTCAACGGCACCCCAAACACACCTGCCACTCACAGTTCGATCGCCCGCGCCGGAACGCGCAGTACCGCAATGTTGTGCGTTCCATCACAGTGCGACTTGGGTCGCCACTTAATGACCGAGGACAAATGTGGGTCCCGAGGTTACACAGCTTGAGAACCGCTGCTCTAGGTCTTACCATTCTTATCTTTTTCTATCTTCTGCATCTGACTCCTCTTCTCCTCCTTCTCTGCTCGGGTTTTCCAATCCCTCAGCCAGCTTTAAAAACAAACCAGAAGATTACATTGATTGCGGCTGCACACAGCACCACCACGGCTCACCAGAGACCCAAATGCCCCCCTGCCATTACCTGTGCAGTCTCCTGATGGCAACGGAATTTCCTATCAGCTCACTGGTACTCTGCGGCTGGTACTTCTCTGTCCATAGAACGTCCTCCAACACCAGACCTGAGCCAAAGAGAAATGGCATTTTCCTGACCATACTTAGAGGAACTACGCAAAGCGCCTAGGTTACAACTGGGAATGTATTATTTATACTGGATGGGCCTCATCATGAAGACTAAGCAGCAGATAGAAATTCTGTCTTCTCATTCCCTGCACACAGATTGCTTCTTAGTTCCCCACGTTTACCTGTCTAGGCTTTTCTACATTGCTAAGAACACCCTGTTTACAGAGCTCACGCTTAAAAGGAGAACTATGGGGAGTCAGTGTTTTCCCCCATAGTTCTCCTTAGGGTAACGGGAGCACACAAACTAGCGTCCTCCCGTCACCCTAGGCTCAGTATATAGGGAGCTACAGCTCGCGGTATACTGAGACCGCCGCAGATGAAGCGGATCCCGACTTAGACGACAGGATCCGCCCAGCTGCGTGAGTGACAGCTGGCTACACAAGATGGGGCAGCGGATCCCGGGAATCAAGGTGCGGGGTCAGGGGGGGGCGAACGAGCACATATAGGCGATCGGCGGGCTATGGACCCGCTGATCACCTATATGTGAAACACCCGGTACCAGGTGTTCGTATTGGTCGGGTCTTTTCTGCCCGTGCGTGCCCGCTAGGGGGCGCGCGCGAGCAGAGAAAAATTGCCGTCTGGAGACGGCAACCCGCACATGCAGCAGTGCCGTCCGTCCGTTTTTTTACTACGGGCGGACGGCAAGAGGTTAAAGAAATACACAGGAATGAGGGCCTGTTCACATGAGATCAGGTGCTGATCAGCAGACGTGGAGCTGCTGATGCAGTGCGTTTTTGATGCGTTTTCGGTCCAGATGCTGATAGTTAATTTTTTGTCAACAAAGATGACATCATAATAAGTGGAGCAAGAATACAATTTTTTCTTTGTTTTCCCCCCTTAGCTGCATTGCGTTGCGTGCGCGTTTGCGTATCCGGACCGGACAAAATGTGACATGCAGTATTTTTTATGTCGTAAGCTGAACGGACTGCGCACGTGAGAACTGGAGCCCATAAAACACACAGGGATACATTGGGATGCATTTTGAGTGCAGCAGCGTACGGAGCCGGTCAGCACACAAAACGGACGTCGTGTGAACGCGCCCTTAAGCTGCAGCTGGAAGTGTGCCACCACTGTTGGGGCAGCCAATCCTAGAAGGGGGCTTATTTCCACAAAAGGGCACAAACATAGTGCTGTAACCTGCGGAAACCATTCAGATCTCTCGTTTTATTCATATCTAGGGGCAACAGCTGAACCTCTGTACCATCGCTGGCATAAGCAGACTACATCTGGTGGCATCACAAGTGCTGGATTGGTTTTGGCCATATTGGGAAGTGATGAAGTCTATGGGCACCGTGTGATTTGGCCAGACACCCGTGACCTACCTAGGTCAAGGAGAAGACCCCCCAACGGGCCAATCCTCAATGCTGTGTCCAGGTAGAGCCGGCACCCAGGGTCTCTATTCCAGGTATTGCCCCAACAATACAGACTTGTATACTCATGTCCTTATCTGTCCCAGAGAACAATACAAGGCCGGTCTTTTCTTACGTCTCTCAGACACATCAAAAGGGATATAAAGTATCTCAATAAAGAGATTGAATGACCTTCTGCATCGGGCTCAGGTGTCGCCTCCTCCTCAATGACGATGACCTCGGGATCTGTAGAAGAAACACTTCTCCTCAGAGAGCCTCTGGACAGCCGTCCCTTCTTGGCTTTCCCGGCCGACTCTCGATCTAGCTCGTGCTTACTGGGGGTGCTCTTCTTCCTCTTAGATTTCAGGACTGGAGAGTCCTTCCTCTTACGCTTTGCCCCAGTCTCAGCCTCTTCTACGACCAGACCTTTGTCCGCCTGATGCCCACCTGAGAAGTAGAAAGGGAAATACTCAGGTTTGTAATCTTGCGGCGGCAATGACCCCACAATGCGGGAATCTCCCGTGTCCACAGGGTACACACCAGGTTTAGTGGTGTCTTGTAGTGCCAGGTGATCATTCTGCTTCTTCAGGAGCTGGGTGAAGAACCTTCTCACTGGGAACTGAGGGTTGGAGCGCCTAATCTCTTCCAGGAGGCAGTTTCTGATGGCTTCTGAAAACGCGGCTCTCCTGGTCACCTAGGAGAAAGCAGAACTCTTAGGAGACACCTGTATATACTCATAACAGACATGAATGTTATAGAGTCTGTCGCCTTGCCTATTCAGGCTAAGGCCTTGTCCACACCAAATGCAGATCTGCTCAGGTTTCTGCACACGCACCATAGTCTTTTAGATGCGCTTTTGGTAAAAAAAAATAAAACATTTTTAAAGTTTAAAATGGGCTTTCAGTGCGTTCCAGGCATCTGCATGCGTTTGCAGACCCAGAGCAGGTAAAACTGGGCCTGCTGCAGTTTTTTTCACCTGCTCTGGACCTGCGCGCTGCGATGTGAACTGGAGCAAAAAATTACCATTGGACGCAGTTTTGATCCGGTCTGCACCTGCTCCGCGCTTGGTGTGAACAAGGCCGTAGCCCTCGTTCACACCTGAACGTTTTGTAGCGCGTTCTACGCTCGACGAACGCTCTACAAAACGCTCAAACATCTAAATCCCATTGTATTCAATGGGTCTGGTTCCCACCTCGGCGTATTTCCGCCCGTCCCTAACGCCCTACAAAACGGCCCACGCCTGGAAAGGTGCAGGTACTACTTTGGGCCGTTTTGTTGCGCGTTGCCATTGGGATACAGCCAAGTAGCCTTCGGAAACGCGCGTTTGTCGCACAACTTTTTTTTACCGCGAATCGCGACAGACGCACGTATGCAATACGCCTAGGTGTGAACGAGACCTTAGTGTCTGCTGCAGGAAACAATGTGTAAGCCGCACTGCCGCGCCAAGGCACCTCTTATAGTGCGGTCCTAACTCTAAACTATGAGAGTCTCCATCTTGGAGCACATGGGGGCAGAAGATTTCAAATTGGGTGCAGGCCTGTCAGGAGGACGCCCCACCTCCTTAAAAGGTACAGAAACACACAAGGGATCCCGCACATCCCATTGGCAGCTGAGAAACCCCATGCGTCGCTGCACCAAATCGGTAAAGCAAAACAAACGCACTCAACAATTTGTTACCAGTTATACAGTAAGGTGCACACGAAATGGGCTTTGAACAGTAGAAAGGCGTCATGGCGCACTCACACACCAGCATGTAAAACAACTTGTCTCACCGCTAAGGACAATGACAGAGGTTTGGATACACGTCTTCTGCAAAGGATGTGTAAGGACCGCACTATAAGAGGTGCCTTGGCGCGGCAGTGCGGCTTACACATCCTTTGCAGAAGACGTGTATCCAAACCTCCGTCATTGTCCTTAGTGGTGAGACAAGTTGTTTTACATGCTGGTTTGTGAGTGTGCCATGATGCCTTTCTACTGTTCTGCTGCAGGAAACAAGTCTCCACTTTTATCTGTGGCAGTCGGCCCTTACTGGCCAAAGCAATGAGGAATTCATGGATTGCTGCTTCCCAACTAGCAAAGCATTCTGCAGCATCCCAGTCAGCGAGGGAGCATCAAATACCAAGGATAGGGAGTGGCAGAACCACCAGTTTGACATGGCCCAATGGCCTCCCGTTTCCTGCAGTATCTCTAAACGACATTCCCGATTCCCCCAAAACACACTTACCATGTCGGGACGCTGCTGGAGAGCGAGCGTTACAGAGCGGGAGGTGAACTCCCCAGGAGACAATGTGAACGAGGTAACGTCTGAGACGTTGACAGAGGCTGGCGCGAGTTTTGTCAGCATGGGACAGCGGGGCATGACCAGATTCCACTTCTCACATCCTGTAGAGAGTCAGACACACACTCTTAGCACAGGGCAGGACTCAAAATCAGAGAGGTCAGGAATATCATTGGCCCAGATACACGCTAAGAGTATCCAGAGCAAATTCAGGAACAAGCTTTGTGGGAAGACTCACCATCCTTCTGCTGCACATGAACCACGCTATGGAAGGACAGGCTGGACAGGGCGTAGGCCTCACTCAGGGCCGCCTCTTTGGCTATGTGGCGCTTCAAGGAATCCGGTAAACCACTCATGAGAAATTCCCTCTTGGCTTTGAACTGTTCACCATCCTGCGAATTCTCGGAGACTTCAGAGCTAACGATGAACAAACAATAATGACGACGACGAGAGTTATTTTGGTTTAGGTGTTTATAGACAATTCTATGACCATTGCTATTGAGATCCTCCACACACAGAATGGATAGGAGGGGTAATGAGGGACATATAACACCAACATTCTTCACGGAGAAGACCCATGATTGACATCAGAGCCCAAGAGGCCCATCTTTCCTCTAAAGGAGAACTATGCGGTTGGTGCTTTTCACTGATCCTCATAGTTCTAGCCGACCTGTGACAATGAGACTGTCACACGTCGGCTCAGTAGATCGGGAACAGATACCGGCGCTCGCTCACTTCTCCATCCTATCATGGCAGAGAGCCGTGACAGGGGGAGGGGCTGGATTCCCCCCCCCGATCCTCCAGCGCTGACTGGCAGAACGGATGCGGCGGGTACAGCTGGCTCTGCCTCTAGATAGGCGGAGCCAGCTGTCAGACATAATTGTTCCGGGTGCGGCGTCTCAGTATACCGCAAGCTGTAGCTCCCTATATGCTGAGCTTAGGGTGACGGGAGGACGCTAGTTTGTGTCCTCCCGTTACCCTAAGGAGAACTATGGGGGAAAAGCCCTGACCTCATAGTTCTCCTTTACAACCGCTCCTTTAGGCACACTGGATTATTCATTCCCCCATAGTTTATTAAGCCTATCAGAAAGCACAGAACCCGGTATGTAGGAGGGCAAAACCTACCTGGCAAAAGGAGAAAATAAAATACCAGGTATCAGTATGTGTATTGCACTGCAGTAATACTGACAGGCCCCTAGCACCCATCTCCCAGAGTCACGATGACTGAAGAGAGCTGGGCCAGCATCCTTCTTATCCAGCCTCTTCTAGACTGGGCATATACCCACCAATGAAGGGCTCAGGAATACAGGACTGTAGGGGGGGAGTGAGAGGACAGTACTCACCCGTCATCAATTGTGATGATAGCACACTTAGGAGCTTTCTTCTTTACGTCTTTCCTTTGACCTTCAGAAAAATCAAAGAAAAAAACCTTTATTTTCAGCTAACGCGTTTCTCATGATCAGAGTATACAGAAAAGTGAGAATCTAGAGAGAAGCACAATGGGGATGAAGACAGGATAATAGGCTGATGTCAGCAGATGGAGTGGAGACATTATATTGGTGACGGTGGATTGCCGGTGACGCACACTCCTCTGCCTGATGGAGAAGCACAGTATGAAGGAAGTGGATTCACCTGAAGCTGAGCCTTTCGTCTTCTTTTTCTTCCCCAGAACATCGTGTAAGCTGCGGAGATTTGTCTTCTTCTCGTTGGGCTGGCTGATGGGGGTCTTACTGGTGTCATTGATGGTGATACGTTCCTGCAGGAAAAACAGAAGAATTTCCACATCTACAACGTCCTGTGAGACCAAGGGGTCAGCAACCTGTGGCTCCGGAGCCGCATGTGGCTCTTGCATCCCTCTACTGCGGCTCCCTGTCCAGGTGTTCCCGTCCCGAAATGTCACTTCTATCCGACTTTGTGATTGGGGTGGAATGTGAGATCGCACTCACAGAGTCGGATAGACGTGACATTGTGAGGGGTCTGGGCAGCCTCTTACATGAGTATCAGCTGTACCAGGGGCGGCAGGGGAGGGGGTGGAGGAGGCCGGGCCCCAGCAGCTGCAGGTAGGAGGAGGTACAGGGAAAGGGACCCCGGCAACCAGTCCACGTGAGACCCTGCAGAGCCCACCATAGAGAGTCTCAGGTAAGCACAGAGCGTTACTAAGCCCAGGGTCCAGTGCGTTACTAAGCCCAGTGCGTTACTAAGCCCAGAATCCAATGCGTTACTAAGCCCAGGGTCCAGTGCGTTACTAAGCCCAGGGTCCAGTGCGTTACTAAGCCCAGGGTCCAGTGCGTTACTAATGCTGAATGGCTTTGGCTTTCTCCAGGATCTGCTTCGCTTTGTTCATCTTTTTGGAGTTGCTAGAAACCTGCGACCGGAGACAGGGATCAAACTCGTCACGTGACGCTCTACGAGTGACGCCATTGAATACAAATGGATTCCATTGCGTTACAATCTCTCACCTTCTTACGGCCCGGTGTGAAGGCCTCGTCGTCAGAGAAGGTGACACTCTGTCTGCCGATAATCCTCCTATTGATTCGCGTGAACCTCATCCTTGGAGGGAGGGAGAGAGAGAGAAGTACATGGAGGGAAAGCACCCGGACACCCTACAATAGCTGTCCTCTACTATGGACTGTGTCTGTGGAGGGTCTCATTCATCCGGTATATCTAAAAAATAAGTCCAGCCAACTTCTTTACCACCTCTCTCTGGGCAGGTTAAAGGAGAACTCTGAGGTCAGGGCTTTCCCCATAGTCCTCCTAAGGGTAACGGGAGGACACAAACTAGCGTCCTCCTGTCACCCTAGGCTCAGTATATAGGGAGCTACAGCTCGCGGTATACTGAGACGCCGCAGCCGGAGCGGATCCCGACAATTATGTCTGGATCCGCCCAGCTGCGTGAGTGACAGCTGGCTCCTCCTATCTAGAGGCAGAGCCAGCTGTACCCGCCTCCTCCCCCGTCCCGCCAGTCAGCGCTGGAGGATCGGAGCGGGGAATCCAGCCCCTCCCCTGTTACGGCAGAGAGCGGTGACAGGATCGAGAGGTGAGCGAACGTCGGTATGTGTTCTCTCACTTCCCGATCTACTGAGCCGACCTGTGACAGTCTCATTGTCACAGGCTAGATCTATGAGGTGACTGAAAAGCCCCCCCCCCTCATAGTTCTCCTTTAATAACACCTCCTAGACTCCAATTATGCAAATCCAATCGACACCCGATTGCGATTAACAGATTATGTGGATTGGAGTGAAATTCACCATATTTATTCCCAGAGAATTTTGGTACAAGTCATTCTGAAATGGAGAAAGCTGGACGGATGACCGGTGAAACGTCTTCAAGGAAAATACAGCAAAGTCCAGTTGCCTCGGCTTATTTTATACAGATCTACTATGGACGGTCACAGAACAAAGGACAGAAGAAATATATTGTTTGTGAAGAATGGCCTAGTGTGCAATCTCTGTAAATGTGTGAGCCTACAGTGTCTCAGTGTTCTAATAATCAATATTATCCACAACTTGTCCAGGAAAAAGAAGCAAAACGTTGTACAGAGATCATGCAGAGCCTACCGAGGGGAACACAAAACCTTCTCTGTATAGAAAGAATACAAACTACCAATGTATGGCTATGCAAGTCCATATCCGAGGTGCGGAAACTATATATTGTGTGTAATGTTATTTCACATGCTGCCCTCAGAAGTAGGGATGCACCGGTATATCGGCCGCCGCAACATATCAGCCGAAAGTGCCATTTTCCTGCCGATACATCGGCGCATCCGTGTATTCTCTCCTCCCCGCTGGGCGCCGCTCTGTCCCAGCGGGGAGGAGAGAAAGTGACAGGCGGCCAAGCGCTGCGGGAGGAGAGCGCTGTGAGCGGCCGGCGTCTCCTCCCACACCGCTCTGCCTCCTATCACAGATCGGAGTGTGGGCGGAGACAGGTCGCGCTGTCACAGGAGGCTGGGCTCTCCTCCCCGCACCGCCTCCTGTGACAGCGTGTCAGAGATGAGAGCGGGTACAAGCAGTAGGTGACCGCTGAGTGTTTGTAGATAATTGAGGACAGAGTAGGGTTACTATATCCTCAATTATGAATGAATGGGAAGTGACCTACATCACATCTACATCACTTCCTGTCCATTCATGATTGTGGTTATAGTAACCATACTCTGTCCTCATGTTATGAATGATCAGGAACACTCACTATAGAGGATTCCGGTTCATTGATAACAGGGGACACAGAAAAAGAGACTGGGGTCTCTCTGCATCTCTGGGGACTTTGTGTTCTCAATCTCTTTTTCTATTTTAAAAAAGGGAAATATCAGGGGTCTGTTTAGACCTCTAATATTTCCCAGAAGCCCCTAAAAGTAGAGTAAAAAATAAATATAGGTATATTACTCAGGGTAGACGGGCACTGCCAGCACCGGCCACAGATATACATGGAGCGTGAGCTTGTATCAGGCCGTGTGTGGACTCCTGTACATGGCTGTAACACACAACACTGCGTTTTTACCAATACAGCTTTATAACTGAAGGCGGGTGCATTGGATTGTAGGGGCCCGTGCATGCTGCGCATAAAGACTAGTAAACATGTGCTGCATTCAGATCCATAACATCTAATTCTTCATCTAAGGTCCAGCGCACGGACCATATATTGCACTCTGTCAAACATTGTGTTAAAGGAGAGCTATGGGGGGAAGGGGCTTTTCACTCACCTCATAGTTCGGGGCGACGTGTGACAATGAGACTGTCACAGGTCGGCTCAGTAGACCGGGAGGGGAGGGAACACATACTGGCGTTCGCTCAACTCTCGCTCCTGTCTCTG
>NW_017309534.1:29086-32366 GCF_000935625.1 Nanorana parkeri
GTCCGGGACAGACAGAGGCGGCGTTCTACCATAAACGGGTATATTACTCAGGGTAGACGGGCACTGCCAGCACCGGCCACAGATATACATGGAGCGTGAGCTTGTATCAGGCCGTGTGTGGACTCCTGTACATGGCTGTAACACACAACACTGCGTTTTTACCAATACAGCTTTATAACTGAAGGCGGGTGCATTGGATTGTAGGGGCCCGTGCATGCTGCGCATAAAGACTAGTAAACATGTGCTGCATTCAGATCCATAACATCTAATTCTTCATCTAAGGTCCAGCGCACGGACCATATATTGCACTCTGTCAAACATTGTGTTAAAGGAGAGCTATGGGGGGAAGGGGCTTTTCACTCACCTCATAGTTCGGGGCGACGTGTGACAATGAGACTGTCACAGGTCGGCTCAGTAGACCGGGAGGTGAGGGAACACATACTGGCGTTCGCTCACCTCTCGATCCTGTCCCTGCAGAGAGCCGTGACAGGGGAGGGACTGGATTCCCCCCTCCCCGCTGACTGGCGGAAGGGACGGGGGCGGGTACAGCTGGCTCTGCCTCTAGATAGGCAGAGCCAGCTGTCACTCACGCAGCTGGGCGGATCCAGACATCGATGCCGGGATCCGCTCCGGCGTCTCAGTATACCGCGAGCTGTAGCTCCCGCTATATACTGAGCTTAGGGTGACGGGAGGACGCTAGTTTGTGTTCTCCCGTTACCCTAAGGAGAACTATGGGGAAAGCCCTGACCCCGTAGTTCTCCTTTAAATGTTTATATGTGTAACGAGCAAACACTTTCCAAGCAACACATTCCGAGATTGCAAGTGGCTTGAGCCACCGGCACCCTCGATGCTAGAATAAGGGCCACTCAAGGCACCTAGATTTCTTGGTTGCTAGGATGCAGGCATCTCGAGGCACCTAGCTTCCTTTGTTGCTAGGATGCAGGAATCTCAAGTCGTCCACCATCCTTGGTTACCAAGATGGAGGCAACTAAAGCCACCTAGCTTTCTTTGTTGCTAGGATGCAGGCAGCCTGACCACTCCAACATCCTTGTTTGCTAGGATGCAGGGGGCTTAAAGCGATTGGCTTCCTTGGTTAAGAAGATGCAAGCAGCTCGAACCACCCGGCATCCTTGGTTGCCAAGATGCAGGTGGCACGAGAGTCCTAGTAACCAATAAAACACCTTAGCACAATATGTAAACGCTGCAAACGTCACATGCATACAGAGTACTAGTCATGCTTGCATACAGCTGTGTTTATATCCCATAAATCTCCAGTGATCTGATGAGGACCCCCACTTACACTGAACAGAGAACCGATAGAAGAGAGACCAAAGAATTACCTGATGGGGGACTCTGTTTCAGAGGGTACAGTCAGCACTTCGGCCTTGTAGAGGTCACTATTGTGGCTGGGAGTTGTCACTTTCGGGGTTGACATTAGTAGGGGGCTTTCAGACGCAGTCCGTAATGGTGATCTGGAGGTAGTGTCAGACCTCTGTCTCCGCACGCTTCTCCTAAGAGGTGGACTCTGCTGTGGTGGCTCGGCTGCCTCGTGTGATTGAGGTTGGGGCTTGGCTCTTCTCTCAGCTTCTGAATCTACATTTTTGGTTTTCTTTAGCAGCCGCTTTGTTTTCGGAGCCTTCACTGGCTCCTCCTCAGCTGGATTGTCCTCCTCATCGTTGTCTGGCGCCTCATCTCCACCTTCCTGATTATTGTGGCCGTCAGTCCCTTCGGCACTGTCAACATCTTTCTTTTTCCCGTCAGACTTCTTTGCCGCGTTTTTTGGCGTCTCGCCAGCTTGCCGGAAAGCTTTCATGAAATGCTGTCTTTCCGCAGCCGTAGACTTTGGTTTCATCGGTTCGATTGTCTCCACATCAATGACTGCCAATTCCAGATCCTCTTCCTCTATAACCACGTTGGATCTTCTTTTCTGGACCACCACGTGGTCGCCTTTGGGACTTCCAGAGACAGCCCCATCACCTTTCCTTTCTGCTTCCCCGAGCTTCTTCTTGCAGAATATGGAAGCCATCCTTGCTGGAGCTCTGGTAGGCGAGCAGGAACCCAGCAGCTGAGGAGACAAGTGGACTTGCGCCTGAAAGGTCACAGTTTTAGGGGAAGGCTGCTGGCCGGGCTCCGGGTCACTGGAGGTATTTAGTAAAGCTGGATTGTCTAGAGAGGCTCCGTGGGAAGCAGATCCTGAGGCTACAGAGTCGTCGTCTTCTTCTTCTGCTTGGCTTTTGAGGAAATCTTCATATGATATAGTTAGAAGACTTCGAGACGCATGGTCAACGTGGACCTCAAGGCTTGAGTCGCTCGCTGTACTCTTACTATCGGACAGAACACTATTACAGGGCAGCGATGGTTGGAGATCCACAGGCTCACCTGCTGGCTTAGTCAGGTCTATAGGAGGTCCATTGGGGGTCACTTGCTTTCTTTTTCTCAGCCCTGTTTTGGTTGCTCGGTGGCTTGGCTTGGCTGGAGGTTTAGGCCCTTCGTCATCATCTAGATCTTCGGCCCTGCTGCAGATCTCTGCCAGTAAAGCAGCCGTGTCACTTCCCATAAATCCAGTATTTCCAGAGAACTCTGCGGCAGGAGGACTGGGACTCCCCTCATCAGGCTCGGCCTCGCCAAGTCTCTTGATCAATCTGGTCCTCTTCACTTGCTTGGTGAGCCTGCCCGAGGCTCTGCCGGAGGCACTAAGTGGAGTTGTGGGCAGCTGGCCGTTCTTGGTGGGGCGAGGGCCGCGGTCCGGGCTGCTGGCGGCACGCTCCTTGTCTAGAATTGGGGAGTTTTTAATGAAGTAGTCAGCGATGTTGCTGGATCTGGGGGAGGACAGAACCTTCTCTATGCTTTTGGAGACGGGGGAAAAATAATTTTTGATAGATTTGCTGGGAGGCTCGTCGTCCTTTCGCAGTCTCTTGCACGGCTGGAAGAAAAGCATTGAGACACGCAGTCAGTGGACAGGCAGCAAGTCAAATGTCAAAGCCAACATCAGAAATGGGGGAGGGGAGGTACACAAACATACAAGACACGATGTGTATGAAGGAGGAAGGGACTTTCTGCTACACAATGACCTCTGTGAATTGGAGGGGGCAGAGCTCCGGGGTTCTGGGTGGAGTCAGTACACTGGGAGGGGCTTTCCGTGTGCAGGAGTCTCCCCCGAAATAATGGAGGAAAGTGACCCCCAGAGATGTGAAGGGAGAGAGGCGTCTGTATGGACGGTGCTTCCAGAGGACCTCATCCAAAAACAAGATGTCCCAGAGCACACCAATGAGGGACAGAA
>NW_017309534.1:32392-37644 GCF_000935625.1 Nanorana parkeri
CCTGCCGCTTCACCGGTAACAAAACTCCCGCCGACAGCCGCTCACGTGACACGGCCCTGACTGCAAATCCGCTCCTTCCCATTGGTCGGCTCCCAAATCCGCTACGTCCTGATTGGCTGCCGCCCGTGTAAAGAAAAATGGCGCCAAAAGCGCTGCAGACCTGTCACTCGATAGCGGGTCCCCTCGTGTGTCGGGAGGGATCATTGTCACCCGACCGGGTAATAACGCCCCCACATCTGACTATACAGACAACGGGAGGAAAAGGGTTACCATGACAACCAGAACTGATATGGGGTGAATACTTCTCTATGTGGGGGTGGGGGCAGGGCTGTCCCTGTAGAAGCGATCATCACCCATACGGTTATGTTAATCACAGTTCCTGTTCCGTTCTCTGTCGTGTTTGTTGTTAATAAAGCTGTAGTGGGCGGAGCCGAAGAGCATGCCGGGACTTGTAGTCGGGCTGGGCCCTTCCGCAGAGCAGAAATGGAGGAGGCCGAGGTGGAGCGCCTAATAGTAGAGGCCAGAGAGAGTATGGAGGCTGCCGCCAACTACCAGAGAGAACTGCAACACCGACTGAAGGGGCTGAGCCAGGCCAGGACACAGGTAAGCCCGGCACTGACATCCCACGGGGGGCCCGGCACTGACATCATCATCCCCCCCTCCGGAGATGGCCACTGACATCATCATCATCATCCCCCCCTCCGGAGATGGCCACTGACATCATCATCATCATCCCCCCCTCCGGAGATGGCCACTGACATCATCATCATCAAATGATCACCCCTCACCTTACACGTGTGTGCAATGGTCACCTCTCGTCAGTACACGTGTGTGCAATGGTCACTCTGGTCAGTACACGTGTGTGCATACAGAAATCACAATATGGTGACATGAACTGAAAGCTTCTCATGTTTATCATTATGGTCACATGACGGAGGTCGGTATAAATACAACTTTTACTATAGCGTGTCTGTCATGTTGCCCCCGGGGTATGATACATGTGTGTAGTGTGGTATCCTGGTCTGTCGGGAACCATCAGATTTCTATTACACGGCACACGCTTACATGTATCTGCTGTCGCATGTTGTCTAGATCAAGGAGAGCGCAGCCCAGACCCGGGAGACTCTGCGGCAACATTTCCAGGACATGAGGAACGGCGTGACCAAGATGCTGGAGGAGAGGCTGGCCGTCCTCCTACAACAAGTGGAGGCCATCGAGCTGCAGAACATCAAACCCCTGGATGATTGTCAGAAGGTGCTGGAACACGGCATCAGCACGGCCCAGGACCTCCTCCGAGAAGGTGCCCCATACTATGGGGGCGGGGTCATTGTCTAGGAGGGGCCGGTGTTATGGGGGGTCATTGTCTGGGAGGGGCCGGTGTTATGGGGGGTCATTGTCTGGGAGGGGCCGGTGTTATGGGGGGTCATTGTCTGGGAGGGGCCGGTGTTATGGGGGGTCATTGTCTGGGAGGGGCACATTGTCTGGGAGGGGCCAGCGTTGTGGGCGGATGTCATTGTCTGGGAGGGGCCAGCGTTGTGGGCGGTGTCATTGTCTGGGAGTGGCCAGCGTTATGGGGGTCATTGTCTGGGAGCATTGTGTGCTGATAGGATGGCTTTCGTTTGAATGACTTGCTGATCTCTTGGTGTGGCCCCGCCTTCTGGCTCATTACAAGGTGCCGTTGCGCGTGTGCCTCTCTGCACAATGCGGCGTCATTCACTTTTCTTGTGAAATTCTGACTCTTGCAGGCGCGGTCGCGGTGTCCGGAAAACCTGGAACAGACCATCAGACCCTGTGTAATTTCACCAACAAGGCTCTTCACATCCAGCTGGACAGGTGAGGTCCTGAGTATGCCGGGTTAGGGCCCGCAGCATGGAGTGCAAGGTATTGGCAGATTCGGCTGAGGGATGGGGGGTATCCATGGAGTATGGTGATCGGTGGGATGGGGGGTATCCATGGAGTACGGTGGGATGGGGGGTATCCATGGAGTATGGTGATCGGTGGGAAATGGGGGGGGTGGTGGTATCAGTGTTCATGGTGGTGGGACAAATGGGGTGATCTGGTCTTACAATGGTCAGTGGTCTTGAAGGTGGGATATATGATGGGCGTGGCTTGTCAGAATGATGACATCACTGTGTTCTCTTCAGCTTGCCGGAGGTTCCGTCACTCATTGAAGTTCCATGCTTGTCGGCTCAGCTGGATGACTCTCTCCTCTCCGTGGCCAGAGATCAGATCTCCAGTCATGGTACAGTGGCCTCCAGACCTCCGGTACAGATCGAGGAGCTGACTGAGAGGCCGGGAGGGATCCTGGTGAAATGGTGTAAGGTCAGTACAATGAGTACACACGCTCTCCACAAGGGACCTCCCCTGAGCTTCATGCTTGTTAGTGTGGTCACAGAATTTGCTGCCAGGAAAGGGTGGAGCTCCCTGATGACATGCGGGGGGGAAAGGGTGGAGCTCCCTGATGACATGCGGGGGGGAAAGGGTGGAGCTCCCTGATGACATGCGGGGGGGAAAGGGTGGAGCTCCCTGATGACATGCGGGGGGGAAAGGGTGGAGCTCCCTGATGACATGCGGGGGGGAAAGGGTGGAGCTCCCTGATGACATGCGGGGGGGAAAGGGTGGAGCTCCCTGATGACATGCGGGGGGGGGGGCGGAGCCCCCTGATGACGTGGGTGGAGCCCCCTGATGACATGTCTATTTTTCACCCTCCAGAGGGAAATGACTCTCCTCCTTCCCTCAGGTAGATGACGACTTTGTGGTGCAGGATTACCGCCTGCAGTACCGGCGCCATAACTCGGGCCATTTTGAAGATGCGTACGTGGGCCACGAGTGCGAGTTCATCGTCCTGCAGATTGACCCCAATGTGGATTATCAGTTCCGTGTGTGTGCCCGGGGGGACGGGCGCCAGGAGTGGAGTCCTTGGAGTGTTCCGCAGATGGGTCACACGTGTCTCATCCCTCACGGTAAGTCCTTTCCTCTTCCATTATTGGTCCCACAAGCTGACACTCAACTGAGAGATATTGTTGAGGAAAGTATATTGGTGACATTTGTGGGGTGGGGGGCCCGGGGGGTTTGTGACATGGGGGGAGGCTGCGTGCTCACAGACTCCGCTGATTACTTTTGCTTCATCTCCCGGCAGAGTGGAGTCCAGGATTGGAAGGTTACAGTCTCAGCAGCCGAAGGAACATCGCCCTCCGCAATGATAGTCCCTGCCAATCCGTCCTTTACTCCAAAAGTGCCACCTACTTCCCTGGACAGACCCTGACCTTCAGGTGACATGGTGGCTTCCACAGTTATCTGCCATTGTACTGGTGGAATGGGGTGGGGGGTGTCTCTTATGATTTCCAGCATCATTGTTCATTCTGCTCTATATCTTGCAGGGTGGAGACCACCGGACAGCCGGATAAGAGGGACAGTATTGGTGTTTGTGTGGAGAAGGACAATGGATGTGACTCGATGCAGAGAGACAAGGCCGTGTGTATCAGTCCAGGCGGTGAGTGTGGACTGATCATCTCTTTATTGGTGACGTGACCTATCACTGTGTCTCCCGAATGATGACCTGACATACACCTAATGGCCAAAAGTCCGTGTACCCCTCACACCTATATGATCTCATTGGACACCCCATTCTACTCCATGGCCATTACTATTGACTTGCTCTCCTCTTCCCTTCATGGATATTAATTAGAGCTGCAGCTAACGATTATTTTCAAAATCGATTAGTTAGCCGATTATTAAGTTCGATTAATCGGATAAACTATAAAATAAAGTTTAAAAAATGGCTCCAGTGATAGGACTACTAGTTTGTATTGAGGTTGTAGTCCATCACAGGAGCGAGCTTGTATTGAGGTTGTAGTCCATCACAGGAGCGAGCTTGTATTGAGGTTGTAGTCCATCACAGGAGCAAGCTTGTATTGAGGTTGTAGTCCATCACAGGAGCAAGCTTGTATTGAGGTTGTAGTCCATCACAGGAGCAAGCTTGGAGCGGTGGAAGTAAAAAAGAAAGTGTGGTGTGCAATATAGTGAAATGGAAAGTGTAACATTATACAGCAATGCATGCAGAATGGCACCGGCTATAGAGGACTACAAATCCCAGCAATAGTACATAATAGTTGGTGGTATTGCGCTGTATAATGTATTATTGCTGGGACTTGTAGTCCTCTATACAGCGCAATGCTGAATATCACCAGCTATAGAGGAGTACAACAAATCCCAGCAATACATTATACATACAGCGTATAATGTATTGCTGGGATTTGTATTCCTCTATAGCTGGTGGTACAGGTTCATGCTCTGTATAATATACAGCACAATGTACCATCAGCTATAGAGGAGTACAACAAATCCCAGCAATACATTATAGAGCACCATGTGGGGGGGAGTGCAGGCTTACCTGACCAGTCTTCCAGCAACGTGCTTCTGAGATCGGACCTGTCTGTCAGCAGCTGTCATCCCCCCACCCCTGCTCCTCCTTACTACATCTCCCCACGTCCCTGTGCCGATCATGGATGGGCAGGAAATGTAAGGCGGGGAGGAGGTGCGGCGTGTGGATGCGAGCGGGTCTGGCAGTGGCGAGCGTGAGGTGGGGAGGAGGTGCAGCGCGTGGAGCTGTGAACAGGGCCAACTGATCGGAAGCCGATTAATCGATTATTGAAAAAGTTGACAACTTTTTCAATAATCGATTAGTTGTTGCAGCACTAATATTAATATAGAGTTGGTTGCCCTTTTTCACTATAACTCTCCAAAATCTGGTGGAAGCTTTCCCAGAAGAATGGAGTGTGTGTGTGTGTGTGGAATTTATGCCATGGGAGAGGTCAGGTACTGATGTTGGATGAGAAGACCCGGCTCACAATTAGCGTGTCATTTCATCCCGAAGGTGTGCAGTATGGTTGTGTTCAGGGCTCTCTGTAGGACACCTGTGTTCCTCCATTAAACTGGTCACACCGTGTCTTTTATGGAGCTGGATTTGTACACAGGGGCCAGTCATGGTGGAACAGAAAAGAGTCTTCACCAAACTGGTCACACCATGTCTTTATGGAGCTGGCTTTGTACACAGGGGACAGTCATGGTGGAACAGAAAAGGGTCTTCACCAAACTGGTCACACCATGTCTGTATGGAGCTGGCTTTGTACACGGGGACAATCATGGGGAGAACAGAAAAGGGCCGTCACCAAACTGTGACCACAATTGTATTTGTATGATTTAGAACAGAACCTGTACTGGAGACATATGAACGAGTTCCTGTGGGTGGG
>NW_017309534.1:38981-43000 GCF_000935625.1 Nanorana parkeri
GGGGACAATTGGGCGGGGTTCCGGGGGGGGGGGGGGGGGAGGGTTCACATACTTTTGGCTATAGAGTGTATCACTGCGTCCTCCCTAGTACTGACCCCATTTGTTATGTTTCCGCCAGGTGCTGTGTTTGTGAATGGGAAGGAAATGACCAATCAGCTACCTCCAGTCTCCCCTGGTTCCACCATCACCTTCGACATGGCGCTCGTCAGTTTAGGGCCTAGCAACAACAACGAGGGCCCTCACCACAAGCGCAGGGTCACCATAAGCTCTGGAACCCGGGAAGTGGTATTTGATTGGCTGCTGGAGCAGTCATGTGACGCGCTGTATTTTGGATGTTCCTTTATTCACCCCAGCTGGAAGGTTCTGGTATTTTAACTGGCTGAGATCAGATCATATCCTGAGAATGGTGGGAGGAGTCATGGCAGATGTACTTTTTTTTTATTTTTTATTATTCTTACCGGGGTAACAAACAAACGGTTGAATCATTGTTCCGGGTTCTGGGCTGTGGTACAGAACTGTTGGTAGAATATTCGATAGCACGCACTGTGATGCAGAAAGCACAATTCCACCCCAATGACGCGACTCACACATTCCACTTTAGCTGTACTTAGGGGGAGGAGAGAATGCTAAGGGGTAACTGTGACCTCTGCCCACAATCTGATCTCTCCCCCCCCGTCATGTGACTTAGAATCCTACAATTCTTTTCTGGGGGTAGATTCCAAAGTCACATGACAAATACTGAACCTCACTGTGAATGAACGTTTTCTGATCATCAATTCTGTCCAATGCCAGAAGATTGCATGCTGTGCTTCTCAGACCAAACTGCTCCTGCTACAAATTTACAAGCCGCCCGCCCCCCCGTGCCCCGAACAGCCCCCCAGAAGGCAGTTCTCTGTGCCCAGAACAGCCCCCCCAGAAGGCAGTTCTCTGCCCCTGTGCCCAGAACAGCCCCCCAGAAGGCAGTTCTCTGGCCCTGTGCCCAGAACAGCCCCCCAGAAGGCAGTTCTCTGCCCCTGTGCCCAGAACAGCCCCCCAGAAGGCAGTTCTGTGCCCAGAACAGCCCCCCCCAAAAGGCAGTTTGCTGGCCCTACACAGCCTTCACCTTGGCTCGGAGCAGTGTGTGCACACAGCAGTCAGCCATTAACGTAGCTTTCAGTTTCGGGAGGTAAAAAGATCTCGGCCCTTTAAGACCTGAATACCTATAGCATGGGCTCCAGGTCATTGCTGGGGATGCCATAGCGCACACTGGCCAGCCACATGGTGTTATGATACATGGAGGCTGAACACCAAGGCACATGGAGATTGTCACTGGGACACAACGTAAAGAAGATTACTGGTAGCTTGCTGTAACACGAAAGGCACCAGATCACACCCAGTTAGCATGCAAGCTGATGGAAAAGAGAGCGGGGATCAGCAATTCTGAATGATCTCACATCAGATGGTCATCCTCTCCAGCCCATTGCTGCGTGCCCTGTCATCGCGCTCTCATTGAAGTATCTGTGACCCTGAAGCTTGTCAGACACATAATAGCAATGCTTACTACTATCTAAGCATGTGGTTTACATTAACATTGGAAACAATACCTTTTTAGGTGATTTTCTGAGTGGTCACATGACCACCTAGCCTGCTTTTTCACCCCCTTAGCCCTGGGGGGACGACGACTCAAAAAGATGCTCGGCTGAAGGTGCCGACACCACACATCTGTGGAGCTCTTCTGCTTCATGGAGACAGGAACATCCGTGTGCAAGCTACCTCCAAGAGCCGCCGTCAGTCTGAAGCTGGGGTAGAACAGGAGACGTGGCTACATGTATGCTCACAGGCAGACCGCTAGCATGTAGGTCCAAACAGCATCCTCTACACTGATACTGCAGCAACACCAGATGGCTTGAGGAACCAAAAGTACCATTGTCATCAGGCAGGATCACCTGGGGATTGGGACATAAGCTGAAAATAAATTAGCAGGGCACACATAGGGATCGATAACATCAAAGTTTATTACGGGTTCACTGAGATCCGATTACTTTTCCCCACACTGGTACTGAAGATCTGTAAAGGCTTCAGCAATGCGGCTGGACCTTGCGGCGCACACTGCTGGTATGAACAAGACCTGAGAAGAGATTCCTCTGGCTGTGTGTGACGTTAGACAATCTCTGTATTCATTAATGGACAAGCGGCAGGACACAGGAGACTCCCAGCACATTACACACTGGACTCAGACGACTAGAAGAGCCTCCTGTGTCAATGCTGCCGTCTGATCTTATATAAAAGGCTACCTCTCTGTGATGACCACATCCACTGCGTGTACAGTTCCCGGCCGTCATTCCATTGATTTATAGAAGAGCCATAGCGATCATTTCAAGTGCCTTCCGAGCAGCAATGGGTCCTTCCAGTATTAAAAGCTCTCAGGGCTCCCCCCTTGTGGCCGTCCCCAGATTGCAGCTCAGGGCTCCCCCTTGTGGCCGTCCCCAGATTGCAGCTCAGGGCTCCCCCTTGTGGCCCGTCCCCAGATTGCAGCTCAGGGCTCCCCCTTGTGGCCCGTCCCCAGATTGTAGCTCAGGGCTCCCCCTTGTGGCCCGTCCCCAGATTGCAGCTCAGGGCGTTGTGTTACTAGACTAATAACAATTCTATTTTTATAGCTTTTTATAAGAAAGAGGCCAAAGCTTTATTTTATTACTTTTGTATTGTTGACAATGGCGTCGTGTATCCCGCAAGATTTCTCTGTGTACTGCATTACCTCCCCCTGGTGATTTATATGTGTCAGAGCTGATGGTAGAAAGCAGAGCGCTCCTTTATCTCTGCTGTAAAACATGGCCGACACTCCTGGGCATACACAACACGGCTGCCCAATTGCTTCCTGTCCACGTAGCACCCGCGTCAGCTAATAAGAGGTACGTGTTAAGTGTACACAGGGTAACGCTGTACTCTGATTGGACGATGATAATACATGCAGTCTCTTTAAATCTCAATCTGTTGGGAGTACTGGCGTTGTGATGTACGTCCATGGCTTTGTGTTCCTCAGTGTAATAAAACATTTCATAGCAGATGGTTTCCTGTCTTTTATCAGCACTTGGGGTTTATATATTTGGCGTGTCAGACTCTGCCAGGGGGGTCATTTCTGAGAGGATTAGGACTGAAGGGCGAATAATACACCCCGAACCCCCTTCACCTCGGCAGTTCATTGTAGGACACAGTTCAAGTGCTGGGTGTAGGTCCTACCACCAGGAGAGATCACATGACTGATCATCTATGAAGCATGCAATGGTAGACATCACCGTGTAGGAAGGACACAGGATAGGATAAAAGTATATTTAAAGCCAAAAATGTCAGATTTTTACTCTGAAAATCCTTTTCTTGGGACACAGGAATTCAGAATCCTTCCAGCTGAGGGGTGGGCAACTATCATTAACCGGCCGAATGAGGCCAGAGCTAGCCGTCCTCCTAGGACATAAACCTGGAGGGGGTAGCCAGGGCTGGTTTGTTAGCTGGTGTCCAATCCTCCTGTAGGAGGCAGTATAACCCGACGGTGACTGATTTCCTGTGTCCCTGGACAAGGCAGAAGAAAGCTTCAACCATCATTGTTCTCCATCAGATAATCACACACACAAGGATCCATTTGATAGTTTATTAGAAACCGACATGACAAAGTTAACTGGACATAGGGATAGACTATGTAAAGAGAAGTCGGTGCCATCACCATACCTTGTGCAAACACTGCCGTCTGTAAGCCAAACCGCTCGCTACGTCTACCTACAGGTGCCCAAGTCTTTACATATGTGCAGACACTCACCGGGAGATGAGGGCTTAAAGCAAATGTCAATGATTTCTAAATCACAAAGCAATGTCTCTGGTAGCTGTGCGGCTCCTTCTTAATACACAAAGAGCCATACAAGTCATTAAATAGCATCACAAGTAACGTACACCTTTACCAGGAGCCGGCTCGCTATATATATATACACTCGTATGATCGGCCACAATCACAAGTACATAGGATGGAGAAAAAAAAAATAACCCATATTAAA
>NW_017309534.1:43093-56650 GCF_000935625.1 Nanorana parkeri
ATGAAAATACCTGTACTTCAAGCAGCATCGGTTCTGTATAAATAAAGACTATGAAATGCAGTAATAAAAGGATCCTCCGCAGTCTAAGAACGGTGCTTTCTGGGATGGAAAAAACAAAAATCAGGCCCGACGGGCAAATGTCATGATTAGCAGTGAGGACGGCGTGACAAGGCAAGGACTGCCGCTATCCAATGAGCAGACACAAGAAAGCCCAGCATCTCTCAGCAGCCATCACACAGTGGTTCCACACCAATCAAGGGCCACTCCACCGAAAAGTGATATATATCCAGCGAGCAGCGGAGGATGGGCAACCCGATGACTTTGTATGTCTTGGAGATGCTGGCCGGGAGATCTCCTTCCACACAAGCTGCGGTCGTCTCATCCCTCCCGTTGCATACTCCATAATATACAAGTCATTCAACAGGGGCAGCAAGACCCTCTTCATGGCTGCGGTGAGTGTGCAGGCCGGGAATCCCTGAGACACAAACTTTAGGTGGTTGAACTCTCCAGCTTGCCGTGGAAATATCAGTCTGAAGTGGAGTGACCCGTTAAATGAACTCCTATTTTACTTAAAAAGAATACACAGAGCAGCGGAACCTGCTATGTCAGGAATGCCTTTCCAATATATATATATATATATCAGGGGCTAAATTTCATTTCATTGGCCCCAGGAATCAAATTGATGGCGGTACTTAAAAATCCCATTTGTCGTCATTATGAAAAGTCTAAAAATAACAGTCAGTTCTGGAAGCAACAACAAAAAGTTGTCTGGGAGGAAAAGTAAAATGAAGGATGTGCATCTACTGACGCAGGGGGTGGGGAAGAGGACACGTCTGGAGTTTGGGTATTGCTGTGCAGGGGGCCCTTGCACAAGGATCTGACTCTAGCCCGGGCTCCTCGGGTGGAAGCTCCATTCAGCCACAGTTCAGTTCACGCCTGGAGTCTGGCCCCCTACAGACGTTGCTTTTTGCTCTGTTTAGGGACCCCCGATGCGCTCTCATTGTCTAAAGCGCTCTCTCTGCCGTTGGTCTCGATGAAGCCGTTGGTGGCTGGGTGCAGCTCTTCGGCGCACTCCTCTATGGCGGAGGGTGGAGACTCTCCTCCCTCCAGCTTGTACTGCATGTCGCGCAGTTTGGACACGGCTTTGTCTATGGTTGATACGTTGATCAGGTTGAAGTCGTGCATACTGATCATGTGGAGCATAAAGTTACGGCACAGGCTCTTCTCAATGATTCTCTCTCCATAGTTCTCCACAAACAACATACAGGCATGATTCATTTGATTGTCAGCAATGAACCTGGAATGAACAAGATGGTGTCAGCCCTGCAGCCTGGAGGAAGAGCGATAGTGAACAATCCAGGACAACATGGCCGATGACAAACTCCGCTCACTTTCCAGTTTTGTCCTAGATTGTTCACTTCTCCAAAACTCTTCCTTTAGTGAATAACCCCCCCCCAGTCATGTAGATGCCCATTCTACATCCCGCAAATGTGGTTTACAAAACTGGAGCCCATCAGACCCCCAACATCCAAAATGAGGCCGAGCCTTTTCAAAGTCTGCTTACCCGTGCTTCATGACATGCAGGTTCCACATCTTCATCACTTCCTTCTCCCCTTCATTGACATCAGAAAACTCCTCAATTTGCTGCAAGGGAGACAACATGTCAGGATACAGCCACATATGTGTATGTTTGTATGTAGACTGTACAGTGGTGTGAAAAAGAAAGTACACCCTCTTTGAATTCTATGGACATAATACACATTTGATCCTTAGCAGGACTTAAAAAGAAGGAAATACAACCTCAGATGACCACCGCCACCACATATGACACGTGTCATTAGTTACAAAGCCTAAATCAGCCAGTGACTTACTGTAATGGTTTTCTCCCTCAGCCATTCGGGGTCCTTCTCATCCTCGCTGTCCACCTCCATCTCCTGGGGTCGGAGAGGAAGGCACGTGTCACTGTGGAAGTACAGTCTGTTATGGCCACTGCTGTACGTCCTCTGCTGTTCCACCTCTCCGTCCTCAGACTCGTAGAACTCCGACATGCTGGCTTTTGTGCGCTTTGGCCTGGGAACAGGATTGAAATGGTTTAATGTGATTATTCATCGGCTCCAGAAAATCCCACCCCGACTAGTGTTCTAGGCGGTACAAGTGGGAAAGGGGCCATTCCCCGGATCCTACAGTGAGTATACATGGTTCATATTCCGTTCCATCATAGTCACAACTCAGGTAAGGAGTCTAACAACCTTCTGTGGTGGTCTAAGACCTCTGCAGAGGCCAGGAGATGGTGAACGTCCTACCTGCACACCAGGATGTGGGTGATGGGGGTCCTCTTCACAGGCCCATTCCGACTAAAAGCAAATCCCGGCTGGCGATGAATGTCCTGGGGGTTCCCAGCATAGGATCCATCGTAGCACTCGTTGATGGAGACATCAATTCTTGCACCTTTGGGATGATACTGCAGGAACAATAAGGAGAATGTATGTAAGCTCCAGGAGATCATCGACATAATGAACGCATCAGGAGAGTCTACTAGAGGTGCCCGGGTGACAAACATTTACAACTATAAAGTTTTCATTTCACCCTCCCCACATATGTCCGCTCTCCATATATTCTAGTGCTGCAGCACATATCCTCATTCCAACTTCCAGGATGCATGACAATCAGTGACATTCAACCTACATACTGAGCCCTGGACACAGCACCTGGGGGTACCATCATGAAGTGTCCTAGACACAGAATGCTGCAGAGACGGGCAATAATCATCACACAAGTGTGATACTCCACTGAATGAAGAGGACCCGGGGACATCACATGATCACCCAGAACACAACTGGGACAAATGTATAAAAGGGGAATATCTTTGGGGGGGGGTGAGATGATTGGGCTCCAATGTGATACCATTTAGCAGACGCCGGGAGGATTAGAGGGGATCAGCATCCAAAACTTACCACATAATTGAAGATGAAGCGGCTGTGACACAGCTTGAGGTGTTTCAGTAAACTATAAAGTTTGCGGCAATTCAGCGTGCACCATGGACAATGGAGGTCATCTCTGGCCTCCGTCTGCTGGCGAGTGTTGTTATTGTATAAAAACTAGAAGACACAAAACCACCAGAACAAGCGTGACTCCCTACAGTACAGATAACCAGGTCCAGAAGATAATCTCAGGCAAGTAATCACTGGAATATGTACACCATCACCCCCCGAGGGGAAGATAGAGAAGTAATCACTGAGGTATTTACAACGCTAGTACAATATATGTACAGCGCCACTACAAGGGGGAGACATGGAAGGGGTCAGTGGAGGATATATGTACAGCGCCACTACAAGGGGGAGACATGCAAGGGGTCCGTGGAGGATATATGTACAGCGCCACTACAAGGGGGAGACATGGAAGGGGTCAGTGGAGGATATATGTACAGCGCCACTACAAGGGGGAGACATGCAAGGGGTCAGTGGAGGATATATGTACAGCGCCACTACAAGGGGGAGACATGGAAGGGGTCAGTGGAGGATATATGTACAGCGCCACTACAAGGGGGAGACATGGAAGGGGTCAGTGGAGGATATATGTACAGCGCCACTACAAGGGGGAGACATGGAAGGGGTCAGTGGAGGATATATGTACAGCGCCACTACAAGGGGGAGACATGGAAGGGGTCAGTGGAGGATATATGTACAGCGCCACTACAAGGGGGAGACATGGAAGGGGTCAGTGGAGGATATATGTACAGCGCCACTACAAGGGGGAGACATGGAAGGGGTCAGTGGAGGATATATGTACAGCGCCACTACAAGGGGGAGACATGGAAGGGGTCAGTGGAGGATATATGTACAGCGCCACTACAAGGGGGAGACATGGAAGGGGTCAGTGGAGGATATATGTACAGCGCCACTACAAGGGGGAGACATGGAAGGGGTCAGTGGAGGATATATGTACAGCGCCACTACAAGGGGGAGACATGGAAGGGGTCAGTGGAGGATATATGTACAGCGCCACTACAAGGGGGAGACATGGAAGGGGTCAGTGGAGGATATATGTACAGCGCCACTACAAGGGGGAGACATGGAAGGGGTCAGTGGAGGATATATGTACAGCGCCACTACAAGGGGGAGACATGGAAGGGGTCAGTGGAGGATATATGTACAGCGCCACTACAAGGGGGAGACATGGAAGGGGTCAGTGGAGGATATATGTACAGCGCCACTACAAGGGGGAGACATGGAAGGGGTCAGTGGAGGATATATGTACAGCGCCACTACAAGGGGGAGACATGGAAGGGGTCAGTGGAGGATATATGTACAGCGCCACTACAAGGGGGAGACATGGAAGGGGTCAGTGGAGGATATATGTACAGCGCCACTACAAGGGGGAGACATGGAAGGGGTCAGTGGAGGATATATGTACAGCGCCACTACAAGGGGGAGACATGGAAGGGGTCAGTGGAGGATATATGTACAGCGCCACTACAAGGGGGAGACATGGAAGGGGTCAGTGGAGGATATATGTACAGCGCCACTACAAGGGGGAGACATGGAAGGGGTCAGTGGAGGATATATGTACAGCGCCACTACAAGGGGGAGACATGGAAGGGGTCAGTGGAGGATATATGTACAGCGCCACTACAAGGGGGAGACATGGAAGGGGTCAGTGGAGGATATATGTACAGCGCCACTACAAGGGGGAGACATGGAAGGGGTCAGTGGAGGATATATGTACAGCGCCACTACAAGGGGGAGACATGGAAGGGGTCAGTGGAGGATATATGTACAGCGCCACTACAAGGGGGAGACATGGAAGGGGTCAGTGGAGGATATATGTACAGCGCCACTACAAGGGGGAGACATGGAAGGGGTCAGTGGAGGATATATGTACAGCGCCACTACAAGGGGGAGACATGGAAGGGGTCAGTGGAGGATATATGTACAGCGCCACTACAAGGGGGAGACATGGAAGGGGTCAGTGGAGGATATATGTACAGCGCCACTACAAGGGGGAGACATGGAAGGGGTCAGTGGAGGATATATGTACAGCGCCACTACAAGGGGGAGACATGGAAGGGGTCAGTGGAGGATATATGTACAGCGCCACTACAAGGGGGAGACATGGAAGGGGTCAGTGGAGGATATATGTACAGCGCCACTACAAGGGGGAGACATGGAAGGGGTCAGTGGAGGATATATGTACAGCGCCACTACAAGGGGGAGACATGGAAGGGGTCAGTGGAGGATATATGTACAGCGCCACTACAAGGGGGAGACATGGAAGGGGTCAGTGGAGGATATATGTACACCGCCACTACAAGGGGGAGACATGGAAGGGGTCAGTGGAAGATATATGTACAGCGCCACGACAAGGGGGAGACATGGAAGGGGTCAGTGGAAGATATATGTACAGCGCCACGACAAGGGGGAGACATGGAAGGGGTCAGTGGAAGATATATGTACAGCGCCACGACAAGGGGGAGACATGGAAGGGGTCAGTGGAAGATATATGTACAGCGCCACGACAAGGGGGAGACATGGAAGGGGTCAGTGGAAGATATATGTACAGCGCCACGACAAGGGGGAGACATGGAAGGGGTCAGTGGAAGATATATGTACAGCGCCACGACAAGGGGGAGACATGGAAGGGGTCAGTGGAAGATATATGTACAGCGCCACGACAAGGGGGAGACATGGAAGGGGTCAGTGGAAGATATATGTACAGCGCCACGACAAGGGGGAGACATGGAAGGGGTCAGTGGAAGATATATGTACAGCGCCACGACAAGGGGGAGACATGGAAGGGGTCAGTGGAAGATATATGTACAGCGCCACGACAAGGGGGAGACATGGAAGGGGTCAGTGGAAGATATATGTACAGCGCCACGACAAGGGGGAGACATGGAAGGGGTCAGTGGAAGATATATGTACAGCGCCACGACAAGGGGGAGACATGGAAGGGGTCAGTGGAAGATATATGTACAGCGCCACGACAAGGGGGAGACATGGAAGGGGTCAGTGGAAGATATATGTACAGCGCCACGACAAGGGGGAGACATGGAAGGGGTCAGTGGAAGATATATGTACAGCGCCACGACAAGGGGGAGACATGGAAGGGGTCAGTGGAAGATATATGTACAGCGCCACGACAAGGGGGAGACATGGAAGGGGTCAGTGGAAGATATATGTACAGCGCCACGACAAGGGGGAGACATGGAAGGGGTCAGTGGAAGATATATGTACAGCGCCACGACAAGGGGGAGACATGGAAGGGGTCAGTGGAAGATATATGTACAGCGCCACTACAAGGGGGAGACATGGAAGGGGCAGTCACTGGATGTACATACACCACCACTGAAGTAGGGCAGTGGAAGTTGTGGTTAGCCGTACCTGGTAAAATATGCGCAGCTTCTGCCGAGGATCAGTGGAAACATCCTTCTCTCTCTTCGATGGAAGATCGGAGGACACAGACTCCTTCACTGCTGGAAAAATCACAGAAAGTCTGACTGAGCAGCTAACAACGATCACATCTCACCTTACCAACCCGGAGATTTCTTCACTCCAACTAAATCCAGCAGCAGCATTCAGTCTTTATAAAGCACTTTTAAAATGAGCCCACAGGCAGCCTAAATCTAGCAATCAATGAAAAGGTTGAAGTTCCTTCCTACAAAACACTATTGTGCACATATTAGCACGATCCTGCCAATCAGAGGAGACGGGCTGTGTTCCTATGGTAGTCTGGAAAGGGTTTTCTAGTACACAACACGGCTGGCCATCTCTGCTCCCATCTACCAGGCTCACATTTCATCCATCGTGCCTCACACATCTAATACTACAAGCAATCGCTCATGCAGCCAGCATATCCCAGCAGAGGATTTCCCTTCATGATGACATAGGAAAACACAGCTGCTATCCCAGGAAGTCCATCTACTTTTAGATGAGTTATTTCCATACAAGAAATACGAAAGGGTTAAAGTGGATCTAAAACTATAGTTTACAGCCCTCAGATAAAACAGGAGAGCAAAAAAAAATAGACCAATAAGGTATAATAGGGCAAAAAGTGAACATTCACACACAATGAATGATGCACGGCAGAGGCAGTCCCCATAATTAGACAATTGGTCAATAACTATGTCTGAGTCGCAGACACTTCAGAAAGAAAGGAGTGGGAGCGCCGAAGCAAAAAAAAAAACAATCAAGACGAGAGCAGCGCAAAGCACTCCACATTGTAGCAAGCAATGAACAAGTACTCCTTCTAGACAATCGTTTCATCCAACCACAGCTAGGACAAGGGGGTCTGGAGGGCAGTTATCTGACCATGGCCAGAACGAGGGGGCAAATCTAAAAGGGACATCTGACCATGGCCAGAACGAGGGGGCAAATCTAGAGGGACATCATCTGACCATGGCCAGGAAGAAGGGGGACCTGGAGGGACGTCACCTAACCACAGCCAGGATAGGACAAGAGGAGTCTGGAGGGACGTCACCCGACCACAGCCAGGATAGGACAAGAGGGACGTCACCTGACCACAGCCAGGATAGAGCGAGGGGATCTGGAGGGACGTCACCTGACCACAGCCAGGATAGGACAAGAGGGATCTGGAGGGACGTCACCTGACCACAGCCAGGATAGGACAAGAGGAGTCTGGAGGGACGTCACCTGACCACAGCCAGGATAGAGCGAGGGGATCTGGAGGGACGTCACCTGACCACAGCCAGGATAGAGCGAGGGGATCTGGAGGGACGTCACCTGACCACAGCCAGGATAGAGCGAGGGGATCTGGAGGGACGTCACCTGACCACAGCCAGGATAGAGCGAGGGGATCTGGAGGGACGTCACCTGACCACAGCCAGGATAGAACAAGAGGGATCTGGAGGGACGTCACCTGACCACAGCCAGGATAGGACAAGAGGAGTCTGGAGGGACGTCACCTGACCACAGCCAGGATAGAGCGAGGGGATCTGGAGGGACGTCACCTGACCACAGCCAGGATAGAGCGGGGGGATCTGGAGGGACGTCACCTGACCACAGCCAGGATAGGACAAGAGGAGTCTGGAGGGACGTCACCTGACCACAGCCAGGATAGAGCGAGGGGATCTGGAGGGACGTCACCTGACCACAGCCAGGATAGGACAAGGAGTCTGCAGGGACGTCACCTGACCACAGCCAGGATAGAGCGAGGGGATCTGGAGGGACGTCACCTGACCACAGCCAGGATAGGACAAGGAGTCTGCAGGGACGTCACCTGACCACAGCCAGGATAGAGCGAGGGGATCTGGAGGGACGTCACCTGACCACAGCCAGGATAGGACAAGGAGTCTGCAGGGACGTCACCTGACCACAGCCAGGATAGAGCGAGGGGATCTGGAGGGACGTCACCTGACCACAGCCAGGATAGGACAAGGAGTCTGCAGGGACGTCACCTGACCACAGCCAGGATAGAGCGAGGGGATCTGGAGGGACGTCACCTGACCACAGCCAGGATAGGACAAGGAGTCTGCAGGGACGTCACCTGACCACAGCCAGGATAGAGCGAGGGGATCTGGAGGGACGTCACCTGACCACAGCCAGGATAGGAAAAGAGGAGTCTGGAGGGACGTCACCTGACCACAGCCAGGATAGGAAAAGAGGAGTCTGGAGGGACGTCACCTGACCACAGCCAGGATAGAGCGAGGGGATCTGGAGGGACGTCACCTGACCACAGCCAGGATAGGACAAGGAGTCTGCAGGGACGTCACCTGACCACAGCCAGGATAGGACAAGGGGAGTCTGCAGGGACTTGCTGTGTCTTCAAGATATACTTACTTTTATTGTGGATTGCCTACTATACTAAGGAGCAGCTTGCATTGATCTCCCTGATTAACCATCAAAAACAACGTAGATCTAAATAAAGTTTTTAAATAAACTTAACATATTAATTTCATTATAATTATAAATATTTCATGAAATGAATCCATGGTGATCCTGCAATGACGGTCGTTGTTCAGGCGCTTCCTGTTATTGGGTGACAACGCTTTGTCTCTCAGGTCTCCTGCCACTGGTGGAGACTACAAGTGGCATTGTTGACACATTGCTCAGGCACGGTACACTGCTATCAGGAAGCCGGACCAGAGCCATGATGAGCATCTGACTCTGGAGAGAGTGCATGTAGACAGGAAGTGGCTGAAAGGAGCTGCAGGAGGTCTCACCTATAGTCTGTGCAGGTTTGACCGCTGTTGGCCTGTGTTCCTGGAGGACACTTTCAGAGTTGCGTGTTGCTAGAGGTTTGGCAATTGGCGCGGTGGATTTATCTGGTGTGTCACTTGTCCATCGTAAAGTGAAGTGTAAGGTTGGGCCTTGAGAAAAGGTCTCAAAGGGAGGCAACCGCTGAAAAAGACATGGAGAAGTGTCAGGGCATATGTATAGAAAGGAGGTCAAGGGGTAAAGAAAAAAAATGTGCATTAAAATCCTTCTATATTCAGCTCTGCAGAGCATTGCAACCACAATCAGTACACTGCCGGCGCAATGCTCAGGCTCCTGCAGACTTGTCCCCGTACCTAGGTCTGTAAGGGTAAAATTGCAGCTGAATTACAGAGGTTAGGGGGGAAGGGATTGTCTTTCCCATTTGCATCACTGGCAGATGGGACTTGTAGTATAAAAATGAGAACAAAAAACAGACTCGTGTGGCTGTATGGTCAGAGCCATTCACAGCTGTGCCAGATACCAACAGAATACTGCTGGAGGATGCACCCTACCATTCAGGTAAAGGGGAGGCAGAGTGAGTTTTGGGGATGGGGTATACAGCCATGTTTCATGGTAAAGTGTAACATGGGAAATATCATAGGTGTGCTCTAATGAAGGAGCACAGACGTCTATCTCTGCCTCTTCAGAATGGTCAGTCATCACATCGGCCATACCTTGCCATCCAAGATGGTCTCCCATGTAGCCCTCTTCTTACTGACGGGACACTCTTCCATCTCTTGCATGGCGACTTCATATTCACCGTCCAGTAGCTGGAGACGCCTGGAGCCGGGAGAATAGAGTCAGAGCTGGTGGAGGAGACCATTAAACAGGATATGGCAGATGGTTTCCTCACCTGTTCTTGTCAAACACCGTCATCTGGGCCACAAATGTCTTCTCCTCATCCCGGTGGGAGGCATTGCGTTTGCGTCTGGTCGGAGGGTCTTCTGTGACATCTGATGTGTTAGAACAAAGGGGGCAATGTAAGCAGATCTACATTAGGGCTGAACAAGTGGCTACATTCCATCTAAAAGATTGAAAGATCCAGAATCTTAACTACATGGAATAAGCCCAGAACAAAATCACTTCTCATCACATGCACCACAGCGATGATGTCAGCTTACCCCCCCGGACCAGCATGAAGGTCACCAGGCACTGTAAGGGTTACCGCATCAGCCACTTCCTAGCAAACCGATAGCATGGGACTTGGGGCTGATTAAACGCAGGTAAAACAAAGTTCCCAAATTAAACTATATATACCAAATGCCTCAGTAATGGGAAGAGCTGGCACCTGTGCTATCAGGTAGAAACAGGAACACCATTCTCTACTTAAGCCGGCCATACACCTATAGAATCTCTGCAGACTTTCTATGGTCAGATGAAAAAAGTGCAACAGATTCCTCCATCTAGACGGATAGAGGAATCTCCGGCTAGTCGGCCCTGCTGGCCCTCAAAATCCCTGAACAATGCCGGCATGCAGTCACATTCTTCAGGTATTGAGAGCCAGCGGGGCCGACTAGCACGATACTGAAGCTTGGCCCAGCGGGTGATTCTCCATACACACAGCTTAGCGTGGATCGAGTCATCTGTGGCACTTCATCCATCTGACCATAGAAAGTCTAGAGGTGTACGGCAGGCCTAAGTCATGTTCTTAACATGAACTCCCAACAAATCAATTCTATGCATCAAGCGTCATGGCCGTCTTACCTTCTGCTGTTCTGTGAGAACTTCTGAGTGCTAGATGGGAGGGTCTGACTGCTATAATCACATAACCATTCCCAGTCTTGTGATAAGACCAACTCCTGTGAAAAGCAGCAAGCCAAACACAGGAGCAGGAACATTACTAAGGAAATTCTGTACCATACCCCCAGAAAGATTTCCTGTAGTGGTCACAAAGTGACATTTCAATTTTAGTCAGTTTTAGAAAATCAGATGACTGTAGGCTGAAATAGAAAGGCGTTTAATCATCACATTTACCACCAACATCTTATAGTAACTGAATTAAACACAAGCCCTGCAAGCAGCGGTATATGCAGGTCATGTCTGAGGGACCGGCTCAGGCAATACACACCGATGTTCTCATTGGTCTCTCCGTTGGACAAGCCGTTGTAGTCGCGGTGACACTGCCGGGTGACTCGGAAGAGCAGTGAATAGGATTTCACCATGTGGCTGTTGCTGGGTTCAAACTCGTTGCTGGACACGGCCAGTGAGGGGAAGCCGACAGGCTTTGAAGAACTGAGATCAGGATTTAAAGGCACCTGCTTCTTCCCGGTGGGGACTTGTCTTATAGGGCAGCTCACGTCCTGCATAGGGAACAAAGTCACAGGTGAACCTTCCACACAGACAATACCTCCTCATCAATGACAGAGGGGCCGCGGCAAGGACATGACCGTACGCAGCCAACTATTTAGTTACCTTGCGCTTTTTGTGACAGACTTTGACCAGGAGAACCTCCAGTGTGACCGAGCTTTGTTCATTCTCAGAGTTCTGAGCGGGTTTGTCTGAAAGAAAAGCCATTTATTAGTCACTGAGCAGAACCGGCACCAAGCGTTGTGTGACCCTACACCATACATACCACTTTTATGGAAGAAGCCAGTGAATGTCAGCTGCAGGTGAGCAGAAAGGCTGAAGGAGAAAGAAAGTCACAAATGAGGCACATCGGAGTTATAGAAGGAAACTACAACTCTCCCCGTTCCCCAACATGACCAGAATAAAATGGCGGCTCAGAAATAAATGGGATATTACAAGTACTATTTGAAATGGACATCAAGAGAACTATAAACCATTGAACTCTTTCACAACATTATAGGGCCCTGAACATTCATCTCTGCGGAGAAGTGACAGAACTCTCACCATATTCACACATGCAAACCACTGCAGGACAGACGGATGACATCACCCATCATCCTCAGGGAGATACCTGCTCATTTCTGCACATACACATCAGAGACGTACATACAGCACCGTAATGCACAATTACCTGTCGATCTCATGGTCTCCTTTCATTTTCTCCACCTTCAGCAGCATATCATCAATCTTAAAGGGTTTCCTGAACATGAATATGGAAAACCCATTAGAATATTTACTCAAACAGAACCCAGCCATGACCAATATACAAACTATACTCCACGTGTCCCATCCCCTGCAGGTCAGACATGGAAAGGTGAATCTAGGAGCCAACAGTGGCCTCCTGGTCAGTGCAATTGGTCCGGCCAGGATTAGAAGGGGGTCACTATGTACACGGAGATGCGATGGCAGCACACGTGTTCTCACATCTGAGGACAAGGCGTGTATCACTTTGGAGAATTGGCCACGGTAAGAGCAGCCTATAACAGCAGGATTTAATGACTACCACCTGAACAGATTAAGACCGTGAGATACCAGACTGGTTACCATATGCCAGATAAGCAAATATCAGGTTATAAATGAAGATGTGATATCACCTATTTCCTGGCTCACCTCATGTCGGCACCGTATGGGTCAGCTCCTCCCCCTCTGACCCCACAGGACCACCTTTAACAAGCTGATAAATAGGCGATCCCCTCCGCTATTACCTTGTTCTTTTTTCCTCGCTCCAGGCCACAGAATCTCATGGACAAATGTGGATCCTCCCTACTGCCTCCCAGCCGGGTTCAGCCTGTCCCGGTGTTGGTTGACCCCTCTGAGGGTAGTAAACCTCCCAAACGAGCGGGTGCCTTTGGTGCAGGGCTATGGTGTACGGGGTAAAGTTCCGTGAAGAGCTTGTTGGACGGGGGAGACGGCACAACAGCTGCGTCTTGCATGGCGACTCGTCTGCCAGGTTTCTGCGCATGCGCCGGCGTCCTCGTGTGCGGAGGGCGGGGCTTAGCTCCGTCCCTTCCACGTAGGTTGCCGGGGTGAGGGCGGGACGCTTTGCTTGCGCAATGCGCGGTGGGGCATTTAGATGGCGGTTTCTCGGCGGCAAATTTCAACGAGATTCGTTTTCTGTCAGCAGTGCTGTTGAAAGTCCAGCGTGGGTGACAACCATGGTTCCTTCCATAGATACAGTGGCGGAGTACGCGTTGTCACCCTCTGATAGGAAGTGTGTTATTCTCAGTAGGGATGCGCCGATACCGGTACTTCTGCTAGCATGGAGCCGGCTTCCCAGGCAATCAATAAGCCAGGCGGCGTTTCATTACCCACTGCCCGGCTTCTTCTTCTTGATTGCCCGGGATGTTGGCTCCATGCCGTATGGCTGGCTCAATGCTGATTGGCCGGGAAGCTGGCTTCATGTTCCCTCGCTGCACTGCCGGCAGGGCCGGTGCTAGGATTCTTGCCTACACAGGCAAGGTGCATTTTTGCGCCCCCCTCCCCTACCCTACCCTACCCC
>NW_017309534.1:56749-60034 GCF_000935625.1 Nanorana parkeri
TTCGCTCGCGCACGCACAGTACTTAAAACGGGACGCCGGAGTCTCGGCGGCAATTTCAAAAGTGCTGTTCGCCGGTTTTCAGCAGGGCAACTCTCTTTGGTTGTCTCTGCTGTTTCTACGCCTCTTCTGCCTCACCTATTACAGGGCCAGCATCCTACAGGACAAGTAAAGATGTTCTATTTTTGCAGTATTCCTTCCTGTGGGTGTTTTCTTCTTGTTTTGTTGTTCCCGCCCATTGGGAGTTATGCTTGTTATATCCCATACGGTGCCGATAGGGATGCGCCGATACCGGTACTTCTGCTAGCATGGAGCCGGCTTCCCAGGCAATCAATAAGCCAGGCGGCGTTTCATTACCCACTGCCCGGCTTCTTCTTCTTGATTGCCCGGGATGTTGGCTCCATGCCGTATGGCTGGCTCAATGCTGATTGGCCGGGAAGCTGGCTTCATGTTCCCTCGCTGCACTGCCGGCAGGGCCGGTGCTAGGATTCTTGCCTACACAGGCAAGGTGCATTTTTGCGCCCCCCTCCCCTACCCTACCCTCCCCCGACCCCCTGTAAAAACAGGTCATTTTGACAAGTACTTGTACTTGTCAAAATGCCCCGATGTTTGCCCTATGTTTTTTTTTTTCCCCCACTTACCTTCGGCGTGGGAGAGCAGCGGCGAGTCAGGGCTGGTCCGGTGGATTCTATTTTTGCAGTATTCCTTCCTGTGGGTGTTTTCTTCTTGTTTTGTTGTTCCCGCCCATTGGGAGTTATGCTTGTTATATCCCATACGGTGCCGACATGAGGCGAGCCAGGAATACGGAAAATTGGTATCATACTTAGCGTAATTTTCCTTTCCTGGCTCATCCTCATGTCGGCATGCGTTCCCTTCCCTGGTTGGCCTGCTGCTCGGCTTTTTTATGGAACAAGGTAATAGGGGAGGGGATCGCCTTTTTATCAGCTTGTTAAAGGTGGTCCTGTGGGGTCAGAGGGGGAGGAGCTGACCCATACGGTGCAGACATGAGGATGAGCCAGGAAAGGAAAATTACGGTAAGTATGATAACAATTTTCCGTAATTATACCAAGGGCCTGTTATTGCCTCATCCCAGAAAGTCAGAATATGGTCAAAAGCCGCCATTTTCACACTTGTTCCATAGTGTACATAGTGTCACTGGTAAACATGCATACCTAGGCCAGGGTACATAGAGCGCAAATAGGTTTGCCAGAAAGTCTATGCAGGAAACATGACCCCCCATCTCCCAATGCAGAGACCTCACCACAATGGCCCATACATTGCCTTGTCAAGATAACATCGCCATCTCACATGTATGGTCATGTAGAGACCTCCTCCCCATCTCACATGTATGGTCTTGTAGAGATCTCACCACCATCTCACATGTATGGTCTTGTAGAGATCTCACCACCATCTCACATGTAGGGTCTTGTAAAGATCTCACATGTACGGTCTTGTAGAGATCTCACATGTACGGTCTTGTAGAGATCTCACCATCATCTCACATGTAGGGTCTTGTAGAGATCTCACCACCATCTCACATGTACGGTCTTGTAGAGATCTCACATGTACGGTCTTGTAGAGATCTCACATGTACGGTCTTGCAGAGATCTCATTGCCATGACCCACGCGTGCAGAACTCTTATCACCATCTCATATGATTGGTTCTATAGAGAGCACACGGGTATAAAAATAAAAGCATTTCAACGTTTCTGTATTTGTCAATTCCCTGCAGCATAAATACCCCAAACGCCAGTTAATCAAAGTGTCCTAATGGCATTTTAGGGTCAGCTGGATGGTGGGCCGGCTGACAAAGCTATCAGTGGATGAGGCCGATATGGTTAAACACATGAAATGAATATTGTCGGATTAGGTCTTACACCCATGAAATGAATCTTGTCGGATTAATTCATACAAATAGGCACATGAACATGTAACAAGATACCATAACAAGTAAAAGCACAAGAATAACAGTTATCACAGCACACAAGAATCCCGACCTACAACCAAAACCGAGAGCCCAGCACCCAACCAAGCCGATTTCTTATATTCCACTCAGGGGGATGTGCGAGGAGAGTAGACAGGACACAAAACCTGCACAGCAACACTATTTACCTTCTGGCATTTGATCGCGAGTTGCGGTGAGACATATAAGTGAGCGTCCGATGCAAAAATATTGGCTGTAAATAAGAAAAGGTCGGTCATAAAAGGATCCTGAACGAGAGGCTGAAGGCATTTCCCATATTAAATAAACAGAATTGATCACAGCAACAAAGATTTACATTACACGTATCTAGCTTTATTATGCCTGCGTCTCCTCAGCTTGTGGTGGAGGATTACCCATCCCCTGAAGTCAGAGTTCCTGTCAATGAACAGGCCGGGCCCCGAGCCGTGCACTCTGAAGCTGGGAGACGGCATACAGTGCCAGGCAAAGCAAAGTCACATTTACACCAACTTCCACTTTACTGCTCTTACCTGCTGCAGATGTATGGACTTCCCTTCAATGTAAATCCTGTCTGTAGGATCATACAGTGTACTAAATGTAAAGAGGATCAGTGTGGGGGCCTCAGCGCAGAATTTTCAGAATTAGTGGTCATCATGAGAGTAGGAGCTAAAAGGGATGACTATAGTGAAAAGGTCCTCTGCCATCAGTATGGAGCTATAACTTATAATATTCAGTATATGCATTCCTCTTATATGAAGTGAGGCCAGTGCAATATTTCCCCATTTACATGCAAAACAAACCATACAACAGAGCCGGGGATTCTTACAATAGTCTTTATATTGCTATAGTTTATACACCCCACCCCCCAAGAAAATAACAGATGCTGTAACTTCTTAAACTGATCGCAGGAGCCGAGCTTTAGGGTTTTATTTTGTTATGAGCACCGGACTTCGAGGGTGACACCTTCCAGAGCCTGCTGTACATTACTGATTTTAGTTTTCCTCCCGTAATGGGCCATGATCAGCTGAAAGGAATCTCTGATTCTTCAATTATTAGAACTGCGCAGACTTGTATGTTCAAATAAAACTATTTACTTACAGCAATAAGATTCCTTGTCCTCAGAAATCGATAAATCTGGGTGGGCTCTGGAAAACAAACCATGTCATTTGTTAATCACATGGTCAGTGACGTAGCCTCTCCCAGGGCAAGGAAAATACTTACACATCATAACTATAATATTCGTAAATACAACAAATATCAGTACCTCAGTGTCCTGTACTGTCCTCTCAACAACAATCTCCCATCTAATGTTTATAAACAATGTTACTTTGTATCTCTCTATCTCC
>NW_017309534.1:60445-61500 GCF_000935625.1 Nanorana parkeri
CAATGTTACTTTGTATCCATCTCCCTCTGATCAATGTTTATGCACAAGTTAATAAAAAAATTTTATAGCAGCTATTACAGTGACACTAACCTCAGGAGTTATATCTTAAGAATGCATTCAAGTACCTTATTAACAATGAGGGGAATTTATCAAAACTGGAAGAGACGAAATCTGGAGCAGCTATGCAGGGCAAACAATCAGCTTCTCTCTTTCATTTTAAAATTTTAATTAAACAAACTGGAGAGATGCTGATGGTTGCCCTGGGTAACTGCTCCAGATTATCTGCTCTATTTTTGATAAATCCCACATTGTATCTTATTTGTGTATCACTCGGCTGTAAATACTCCAATCATCTCTGAATTGGTGCTGACACTGTCCTTCCTTCTGGAGAGGGGGCTACGTTTGTCCCCCATGGTCCCTGTGTGTTGTAAAGTAGTCACCGCTCCAAGAGATGTATGTCCTACCACTGACCCACTGAACACACAATGCCCAGAGTACATTGTAAAGACAGCACTTATAAGAGATTGTGCCTCAGTAAATGCGTTCCCCTGCCCGTCATCCTCTCATGTACTAGCAGAGCACCCAAGCTGGTGAACAGATGCAGACAGGAAATAAAGATGAAAGTCCCATGTATACAGTACAACTATGTGGAAGTGGCTTCATACCACATGACAATACCAACGGGTGCAGTGTTGAGACCAAGTGTTCTCATCTGAAGAAACTTCAGCACTTGGCATACATCAATAATCTGTATGGCTTTGTATACCACTAGAGCATGCCGTGTGCATGTAAGTATCCGCCAGGAAGAGTCGTGACCAAGAAGAAGATCAGGTCTCAGAACCAAACGGGATACATCTAACCCACACATGTGCTACAAAATTACATTCCCTTCCCTCTATATCAGTACAACAATCCAATTCCAATATCCTACAACACCCATAACAATCATGAAACAGCAGACCCCTATACTGTGTCTATGTATGCAGGCATACAAAACATATACATACACACACGGCACAAGTGTGTGTGTGTGTGTGTGTGTGTGTGTGTGTGTG
>NW_017309535.1:0-29866 GCF_000935625.1 Nanorana parkeri
CGGCATTCTGGTTATTTTAAGTGCCTTCAGGGATTTGGAAAACCTGGGTTTAGTCTGGATAACTGTGTTAATTGGTTAAGAGAATATTTTGGTTTATTTTGTATTTCATTTTGTACTTTGATATTTTATTAAAGATACATGTGGCTGCTGTGGCCTTTGGAAATCCATACAAGTCTGGTGTGACTTATTGGGTTAAACGAGTTGGTGGGGGAGGTCACAGTAAGTTAATGGAGGAGGGGTGGGTGTACAAAAGGGGGTCCCTCTGAAAATACCCTTGTCATGGATTTCTTGGAGGACCAACAGGTCTTTCTTGCATTTATTGAACAGATACAACAAAACTTTTAATGGTGTATGTAATAGATCAAAATGGTGCAAATAAGAGAAGTTCATTGTTAGGGTTTACATGCATTTTATGGAGCTTTCCCCAGGAAAAGACATGCAGTGCAAGACATTGAGTACTGTACAGGATCCCTTCCCGCATTAAATTAAAACGGTTGGGAAAAATAGGCCACCAAGCCATTATCCTGTGCTGGGCACCCTTAGTACTGGAATTCCTCAGCTTCCACCTCCCCACAAAGCCTCAACGTGTCTCCCTTATTTCCCCCACCCTGGCAAATGCTGCAGCACATTCTCATGGGATTTAGAGAACTTGGCATTCTTAGGAAGCAGCAGTAAGGCACAGTGACATTTCCGTGCCTACTAGAAGCAGATTGAAGAAGGGGGCCAAGGATAGCATTATACAATTATTTATTCTAGTCCTTTAGCTTTTAGCTAGTGTTTTTCAATGGGGAGCTCAGTAATAAGCAAACCTTGCATTTCATGGAAGGTCTTCTTTAATATCTATTAATGGCACACCCCATGCCCTCCATGTGACAGCACAGGAACCTAACATTTGGATGCTCAGGCCCCAGGTGCTGCATTGTGATCAGGCAGGTGATGTATTGTGTGCTTTTCCATACCCAAAATGATTGAGACGTTTGAGATCGGTGCCTAACATTCACAACCGGAGAGTGCTAATAGGGTAATCAAAGATTGGAGGGATCTCAGGTTTGCTTGAACAATAAAAAATCACATTTTTAACCAGATGATTCTAAGTGCCTTTATATCTTACTTTTTTGTACACTAACAAGCCTTCTATGTCCCTATCAATGTACTCTACAAAAGTCGCTAGCTTAGCTGCTCTAGCCTTGCAGTAGATGGGAGCTGACTAAGCTCCTTTGTGCGAAAATAACCTTTTATAGTCGCAGATTGCATAGGGCTTTTCCTTCTTGAATGCTTCTGCTGTCGATGGGTATTTTATACCGTCTCCAATTGAAAAATAGTTAAAAATCGTAACATACAATGGTACAGGACTATAAAGAGGAACAAAGGTATAATGTGCTGTCAATCAGCATGATGTGTTGGAGGGGGTCAGGACACAGACACAAATTTTTTTTCTTAGGTTGTCATACCCTGCACTGTATATTGGCAGTTACTTTTTTTTTTTCAAGGAATGTAGGTAAATGTGTAACCTGCTTCCATGTAGTGATGTCAGTATCTCCTAATTTTAAATATGCTGATTTTTGTATTAGCCAAATGATTAGACAAACAGCAACGAATGAATGAAGGATGAATTGACAATGCAAACAAAATGGTAAAGGGATATGCAAAAAGCACCGGACAACAAATAACAGGTGATGCAACTATTGTAGTAACAGGGGCTGCCTAGGAGCAGTTTCCCACTAATGGCACAAGGTGGCAGCATAGAGCAGAATAACAGATTCCTATAGAAATAAGACGTTATATAGTTGTTGAGGCTGAATAAAGACACAGGTCCATTGACTTCAATCTATGTAAAAAGTATGTGTGTATTACTAAGAGTACCCGTACCCCTGTATATTGTATGAACCACGTACTTTAGAGGAGCCTGAGTTGACAAGGGAGGCCTCTCTTGCAGCTCAGGTCCAAGAACCCCTGACCGCAAAACAGTACAAGAGAGGCATGAGTGCTGGTAGCATCGAAGCCCAAGACAAGCCGGGTCAGCAACGAGTTACCAGAAAAGTAGACAAGACGTAGTTGGGAACAGACCAGCTCAGCAACTTGCGGGGAGCCAAGTACAGAGCAGCATGCAGGAGCGTGGTCAACAACAAGCCGCCGTCAAGGGAATCCAGAAGAGGAAAATGGTCAGCCAAGCCGGGTCAAATACCAGGAGATCAGGATGCTAGATTCAGGATACAGATGCAGGGAACAGCTGAAGATAAATCAGCTCTGGAGGCTAAAATGTCACAGCCTTAAATAGCCCGTTTAACAGGAGATCCGCAAGAGGTGCCCGGTGGTGCACAATTCTATGAACCAAACTATGCCCATGCACAGGTACACGTGCAGGACTCCGAGCATAGGGGCCAAGCCTGGCTTTCTGACAATTGTGCTCTGTGAAGAAAGCATCTTCATAGATGCTTCTTCACAAAAGGTTCTTGAATGAGTCAATACTCTTAGCTGATACCACTAGGGAAGGGCGTTCTACAATTTTACCACTCTTACAGTAAAGAATCCCCTTCACAGTTTGAGATTAAACCTTATTTCTTCCAATTTCAGATGGTGGCCTCTTGTCTTCTTGAGTGGACTAACAGCAAACAGTTTATTACTGATTCTACCACCACCATTAAATAATAGTCTCTGTTGAATGCTGCCATCTGTCAGCGGTAAATTCCACACATTGCTACTTACATTCTTGTTATGTTCATAAACCCCTTAGTGACACAGCTTCAGAAAATGTTTTTGTTCCTGGGGACCGGAGCAATTTTGCATTTTCGTTATATGTTTGTTTAACCATAATTTCCATCTTCTTTATTCATTGTACCTACACATATTATATACCGTTTTTTAAAGGCCAAATGGGCTTTACTTTGATGTGACATATGCAAATATAAATTCTTATTTGTTTTTTAAAAATACAAAAAATAGTGCAAAAAAACAAATTTTTCACAGTTTTGGCAATACTAACGTAGTGTAGCAAACAGAAAGTAATTCATAATACAATTATTTTATTTGTCCTGATTTTATAGGGTATATCATGTCTGGGATTTCAGTTTAGGAGTGAAACACAATTTTAGTTTGGAGCAATTTTAGATTGTGGTGTTTGTCTCCTATCTTTAAAGGAGAACTCACTCAGACTCATAGTTCTAGCTGACCTGCGACAATGAAACTGTCACCGGTCGGGTTAGTAGATCGGGAAGTGAGCGAACACATATCCACTAGTTGGTGTCCTCCCGTTACCCTTAGTAGATCTATGGGGAAAAGCTCTAACCCCATAGTTCTCCTTTAATAGCCTCCTAAGCACTATATTTTCTTATAATTGTTTATATTAAATATTTTTTTTTAAATTGTATTAACTTTTTTTTTAAACTAGGGGGCACTAAGGGCTTTTTTATTTTATTTACAGGGGCTTTGATACTTAGTATTTCTGAGGAGAATACAATATTCTCCTCAGATATGCTTTGTATCAGTTTGTAACACACAGCTGGTTCTCAGTTGAACACAGTGAGCTGCTGTCGGCTTTGTGGCTGTCACGGCTCTGCAATCACAGCAGTCAGCTATTGCTGTGATCAAAGTGCTGTAACCACCTAATCTGCTGTTGAAGGTCTGCCTTGGACCCCGAGGGACTCATCAACAACAGTAACTCAACGAATGCTGGTCCCTCCATGGACCAGCGCTCATTGTACCTCATGACGGGATGATCCGGTCACTGTTCAATAATTAACTGAACGAAGGTGAGGGTATAATCCTGTCGGTCTGGAAGGGGTTAAACCCATCCTTTTCAGGAGTATATACTGTGGAGAAGAATGCATTTAATACCTTTTATTATTATCAAAAGGACTTGCACTATGGTAAAGGACGGATAAGATGCTGTGCTAAATTAGTGTTGTAGAAAAACACTGTGATAATTATAATAAAATGCACTGCGCTAAAACAATAAATGTGAACAGTTGTACAAATCCATATAAATATATGCAGATTATAATATCCATATATTAGTGTAAATAAAATTGTAAAACATTCAATCTATCACCCTGGTGATAAGCTAACAAATGACTATACAGGCAGTCCCCGGGTTACATACATCCGACTTACATACAACCCCTACTTACAAATGGAGGCTATTACTGTACAGCAGGGGGTCCCAGGCTGCAGCTAAAGTGTACAGCGCAGCATTCAAGTAGTTGTAATGCTATCACGCTCATGCCGACGAGGAGTGCCCGCCTTTTTGGGTCTGGTTCGTAGTACTGTACGTCCATTGCAGGAAGTTGGCTCTTGTTAGACGTGCAGACGAGGGGTGCCCACCTCTTCTTCCACTGTGAGGTTTTTACTGCTGTCTGTATCCTCATTAGAAAGATTTAATCTCACTTCCTGTCCTTGAGACAACAGGAAGTAAGTTATCATGGGAAAAAGGTGCCTCCACTGAAGCTTCATCACCAATCCTTGTTTCCACAACAACCCAAAATTTTCTAAATCCAATTGTCACAGGGACAGAAAGTGAGGTGAAATCTTCTGAACAGGGGCACACACAGCAAACAAACATTACAGGGGGTTAATCCTTCCCTCTGCTATCCAATACAAAAAAAAATGTTTTGGCTGGAGTTACACTTAAACAATGTACCTGTTCCAACTTGCATACAAATTCAACTTAAGAACAAACCTACAGTCCCTTTCTTGTTCGTAACCCGGGGACTGCCTGTATAAGCCCACTCTTTGTGAAAAAACATATAGTGTCCAGTTATTTCACTATTCATCTGTGTCTATAATCCAATACATTCGGAAAATGTGTATTCCACACAATACTTGTGCCACTCATCAAAGTGTTCCAAGCTTGTAAAGCAATACAAGTCAAAAGAAGGGTCTGCATTTACCAGATTGTACTGACCTCTTAAATAAGACGGTCATATAACGCTTAGTGTAGTATCTGTTTCCCAGCTCTGCTTCTGGTATCTCTCCAGCAAGAAAATCCCAATGATCTATTAGTCTCCTCAATCCCTCATGAGGAAGACAAATTAAATGCTCATAGTGTAGAAAATTTACAACCACGCTTTATTAAAATAAATGAAACTACTCGCAAGATATACAAAGAATGATCACATTCAAATAAAATCCGTCTTCGTTCAGATACTCCTTAGTAGGCATTTAATACCTAAGCCTTCTCCCTGTCATATATGATCAGTCTCTTGTGCTCATCTTTAATGGGATCTACCTGCTCTTTTCTTGCCTCTTTACTGTTTATATGTTGGAAGAATTTTTTTTTTTAACTGACTCTGACAATATGTTTTCGTATTCTATCTCAGCTGCCCGGATTGTGCTTTAACACCTCTTATTGCATTCCTTGTAGTTCTGGAGTGCCAATGTTGTCCCTTCCATCCTATATTTTTTAAATGCCAGCTTTTTCGCATTGATATGTTGTTTAACCGTCAGATTCAGCCACACAGGTTTAACTATTGTTCTTTTATTTTGGTTGCCTAAGGGTGTGCACTGGCAAATTCCTTTGTTGAGTTTATCCCTAAAACAATCCCACTTATCCTCAGTGTTCTTTGTTAGAAATAATTGGTCCGACTTGGTATGCTACAGTAAGGATCGCAGCTTATCAAGTTTGCCTTTTTGAAGTTTAGAAATGTATCGTTCTTGTATATAAAAGTATAAAAGGGAAGCTCTTTGCCATAAACAGTTCAGTACAGTTCAGTCTAGAACAGAGGTAGGCAACCTCAGCACTCCAGCTGTTGTGGAACTACAGGTCTCAGGAGTTATGCAAGACACTGACAGCCACATACATGACTCCTAAAGGCCTAAGGGTATGCACTGGCCCAAGGGTATGCACTGGCCTATGGGTATGCACTGGCCTAAGGGTATGCACTGGCAAATGCCATTGTTTAGTATTTCCTTACAACAATCCCACTTATCCTCAGTGTTCTTTGTTCGAAATAATTGGTCCTACTTGGTATGCTACAGTAAGGATTGCAGCTTATCAAGTTTACCATTTTGAAGTTTAGAAATGTATAGTTCTTATATATAAAAGTATAAAAGAGAATCTCTTTGGCATAAACAGTACAGTGCAGTCTAGAACAGGGGTAGGCATCTCAGCACTCCAGCTGTTGTGGAACTACAGGTCTCATGAGTTATTGCAAGACACTGACAGCCACAGACATGACTCCTAAAGGCAAATGCAGGATGGGATTTGCAGTCTCACCACACCTTGAGTGCCAAAGTTGCCTACCACTAGCCTAGAACAATGCAGTTACTTGCATTTCCCTTGGGGTAATACCTTTCTCAAAAGGAGGTTGGATGCAGGTGGTAGCCCATACGGTTAGCTGATGGGACCTCTGAACAGGCTCCACAGAGGAAAGGCAGGAGGAGTCTTTGGTTTGGTTTCTCATGTGGTGGAGGAAGTCTACCTCCACAGAGGAAAGGTAGGAGCAGTCTTTGGTTTGGTTGCTCATGTGGTGGAGGTAGTCCCAGGGTTGGCTGTACAGTGGGTAACTGAGAAAATAGGACTACCCCACTGGAAGGGCAGTACTCTGGAGCTAGCAAGCACAGTGCCCACTGCAGTGACTGGGGCTTAATATTAAGCTGCATGCTCTTCTGCTCTCACCTGTTGACAACTGACGTGCAAAGCCATTGCTGTCCCATCAGACGCGGTCACTTTGAGTACCTGAGCCTGGGAAGAGGTGACATTTTTATCCCTTGGGCATGTCCAACAGCCCAGGGTATAATGGACATACTGCTTGAAGTACAAAAAAAATTCAATGACTGCAGAGCTGCATTACATTTTGGCTTTTATGTCGGCCTGGAGTTTGTCTTGTTTTTTACTGCTCCCTATTTAAGGCTGGCCAATTTTTTAGCATTTTGCAATATAAGAAAGAAAAAAAACATTTTATGGTCCAGCTCCTTTAAAAAAACAGCAGTGTCAGCTATAGAGATAGCAATCCTGGCGGGGGAAGGAAAAACATCCCTCAACATTAACAGAGGATTTCCCAGGAAAAGCCTTTAGATGGGCTTGCTTATTACTCATCCATCCAGGAGATTGGAGTCAGGCATCATATCTTTAGAGGGATTGTGTGGCTGATTCGTCTACCTGAAAATATCCATAAATGTCTTTTTTAGCTATCAGATGGGAGCTTTGAAGGAGCAGGGCTGCTATCTTTTTCCAGCAAAGCTTCCAACAAAGCTTCCAACGAACAGCAGGAGGAAGGAAAAGGCAGAAGGTTATTTTCAGAAACTCACTACGTGTGCTTAGATATAATTGAAGGAGCTAAGTTGGGTGAAAAGTGTACTTATTCCCAATTGTTTCTGAATGCAACTGATTTCTTGTAAATTTGGGGAGCCAAGAAGTGCCTATAATAGTTTTGCCATGGAACTTTATCATATATACACAGATCAGCCATAACATTATGACCATTGAGAGATGAAGTGAATAACATTGCTTATGTCCTTACAATGGCACCTGGAAGTGGGTGGAATATATTACGCAGGGAGTGAACATTTTGTCCCTGAAGTTGATGTGTTGGAAGCGGATAAAATGGGCACGCATAATTTGAGCGACCTCGACAAGGATCAAACTGTGATGATGAGAGCAACTCCAAAATTACAGTTATTATGAGATGCTCTTGGTGTGCAGTGGTCAGGACCTACCAAAAGTGGTCCAAGGAAGGGCAACCAGTAAACCAGCGAGAGTCATTGGCAGCCAAGGTTCATTGAAGCACGTGGGGAGTGAAGGAGGCCAGAGCTTGACACCTACAGGACCTAAAGGATCTGCTACTGACTGATGTACCACAGCATACCTTCAGAGGTCTAGTGGAGTCCATGCCTTGATGGGCCAGGGCTGTTTTGGCAACAAAAGGAATACCTACTCAATGTTAGGTGGGTGGTCATAATGTTATGGATGATGGGTGTATGTGTACCAGTGGTTACCTTTTGGTTTTGGCTATACAGACTTTAATGGGAGCACCAGAGTAATGCTTGAAAAGTGTGTTTGCCAGCGTTTTTTAGGCGTTCCCATTTAAAAGCCTGTGGGGTGAAAAACATTCGATTCTGCTACTGTGCATAAAAACTAAAAAAAAAAAACCCAAACCTTTAAATCATCTGGCTAGATGCACACTTAGGTTTGAATGCAGCCTGCAATCTGATATAAGAATTAACAAAATACATTTTTATTATTTTTAAATCTGCAACTTTTATTAAAATGATTCCTTGTGACCCTGCTATGAAGGTCTTCCTTCATGGACTTCCTGTCTTGGGGTAGCAATGCTCTGTCCCTCTCTCATGCAGCCATCAATGGAGACCATACATGTAGACAGGAAGTGACCAGAAAGATGCTACAATAGATCCGTTGTGCTGAGATGCAACAATGGATACAAAAGGGGGTCAAGCCCTGAAGACGGGAGAGTCCAATTCCCCCGAAATGCGTTGGCTGTATCTGACATTTCCATTTAAACATAGAAACTAAATGAACCCTTAAGCAAGATGAAGACTAGAAACACAAAGCGCACAGCTCACCGCTATCATGCATCCTTGCAATCCACACGGTGCACGGATGACTCCCTTCTGGAGTGATAGGCTTGAAAACTGTAGAACCAGCACACAATGATTTTGCAAAGAAATGTAAACTTTATTCCACTTGCATGTATACAAAGAACAACCGCTGACACGTTTCTGCTTTACTCGGCCTTAGTCAAAGTCAAGCAAAATGACCATCTTTTTAAGAGGCACTTCCAACCACACATCCAGGATTTGATCTTCTGATAAGTGACTCCCCCTATTGCTGCCAGAGAGTCAGTAGCCCAAGACCATGACCAGGTCCACACCCTACAGACATATTGTTATCACGGGTTATCTCCCTCAAAGGGTACATCCCCCATTTTTTGCAGATTACCACATATCTCTCAGTTCCCCTGAACTGCATGGGAGAAATCCTATGGCTAGAAAGGAAAGGAATAAGTACAAATACTGGCTGAATTGGCTTGGAGGAGCTGTCCAATGGAGAGGAGGAAGACGGCAAGAGCGCGGAATAAGGTAAATATTTCAAAGCAGTCCTTTCTTCTTCTCCATAGATATAGTACAGTGGGTGAGCGTTGTCACCCTATGACAAGAAGTTTGTTACTGGCAGGATCACCAGTTGAAAATAAATGAATGCCACCATGGGTAGACTTTGCCCACCCCTCCCTGGCTTCGGCTAATCTTTCAGCCCTATAGGCCTTCACGACAACAGTACTAAACCCGGACAAACCCAGTGCCTCCTTTTCTTCTCCCTCCTCCCCCTTCTTCTCCCCCCTGTCTTCTGGACTACAGCTCTCTGGATTCCCTTATCCGGGCTGTACTCTATCCTCTATCCTCTATATACTCCCCTGTCTCGAGGAACCCGGTGACCCTGAGATCACAAGTCTGAACCACGTCAGAATGACCAACGTCTCCAGGTTTCTCCACTATATACACCTCAGTATTGATTACTGTATTTTGTATGCTATACGCTGTTATAACTCAATAAAAACTTTGAAACAAACAAAAAAAAAAGATTAAAATTAATGCCATCACCACATCTAAGAACTGGTAAGCGGGAATAATTAAATGTTTTGTTCTTGAGGTTAGATACCCATTAATATCAAGTTAAGATCTTTTAAATGCTTGTCTAAAAAAATAAAAAAGACAAATCTTTCATTATAATAACCAAACCAAAGAATAATTTTATTTGCCGGCCGAATAAGTGCCGAGATGGTATAAAGATGTTAGGCCTCAATACCATGAAGATGTCTTGATATCTACAAGCAATCATTTCAGCTTCTGATTCTGGAATCTCCAGCCAATGAACATGTTTTATGTGATCTGGTAGAAAATCCCAATCTCCATAGGGTCATGATACTCACTTAGATCTACCATGGGTAGCTTGCCAAGAGCATACAATTGAATTTCTTAATGTCGTCTGCTAAATTCATGAACTGTAATCCTCCCCAAAACTATAAAGAATTCAATTTATTGTGAAGATTGCATTGTCAGTGGCTCAGCAAGGAAATTAATAATTCAGTGTTCTGGTATTCTTCAGGGGTACATCACTATAGAACGTAGAGAATGGGGAAGAGGATTATGAAACATTGTCAATTCTCAATGGCAATTAATGGCCCACTCAGGCATTTAATAAAAGAATGTATGAATCTTTAATTGTTTGCTGTATTGTTTCCACTTCGTTTTGCGTTAATGATATGATACAAAATTCAAAGAACAAAAGACTAATGAATGCAGCTTGTGCACTAACATAATTTTAAGGCAACCTGTTGGGAATTACTCATACTTACCCTTGCATCAGTGCTGATGGCCCAACCCCACATCCACCAATTGTCCCCCACCAAAGGGTCACCCACATGTATGTATTGTTCTTTTATTTTCATACATAGAACTTGTGCTGCAAGTGTTCTGCAAGTCTACAACTTGCCAGGAATGTGTGCAGCAAGTTAACAAGAATTACAATTTAACCCTGCCACAAGTTTGTGGCAAGTTATCCTTGTTATCTGGGATGCTCTGGGTCGTCTCCCTCTTTGCTTTTTCTCTGGCCCTGGGTGGTCCTCTGCTGCTGCAAAGAGTGGTGTTGGTGTGATGACATCTGTGTCGTTCTCTGCTTCAATACACTATAAATGGAGGGCAATGTGGTGATGCCTCCTTAGGGGGAAGGGCCATGACGCCCATTCATTAGTAGTATGAGCTGAGCATCATTCAGCTTGAGAGACTGAAGCCATCTTGTGGCAAAAGAGAAGTACTGCAGGGAAAAAAGGTAAGTATTGCAGACTGAGTTTCTTGTTTGATTGTATAGGCTGCTTGTAGGCCCCTTTAAAGTAAAAGGAATTTGCCTTAGTTGGGCTTTAATGTGTCACTTGAACAAGCATGTGCCATTGAAGTGTTGAGTCCTAATTTACATAATTATGAGCAATGGTCTGTAGTAGTGCCTGGTCACTTCTGAGCTGATGTTTAGGTTTTCTGTGTGGCTGAGATACGAGCAGCTTATGAATACAAGTGCATTGTGTATAATGGCTAGCTCTTTTGTTCCCCAGGAACAGGACATTTTCAAAAACAGGCCGCATTTCCTGCTGCAGGCCCATGTGGAACAATTACCTTAGAAACAGTGCATCCAAAAAAAGAAAGTTTAGCTAAGCAGCTAATCGCATACCATATATATTTCAATTTCAATAGACAGTATAATCAGTCGGATTATGGAAGGGGGATCAGAAAGAGCAATAAAGCCCTTTGCTAATATATATGCAAAGTACAGAATTGGATCCTTCAAGCAGAAGATATTTAAAGCACTATGTTCATCACAAATTCAAAAAATGTATTCATTATTAAAGACGAGCGGCAACAGTGCATCCAAAGCTACTGGTTCATAGCATAGATACAGAACTGCTGGAGGGGCTCCAGAAGGTTGGTGAACTTGCACGTGGGTGCTCTTAAGGACTTGGGGGCACCCTAAGCACGTGCCCAGTTTTTGCTGCCTCCCTAATTACATGCCCTAGGTACAACCTAAAATACAAGGTATTTTTTCTACAATACTTAGTTTTGTATTTTGCAATAGCAGATTTATTACAATAACGTTTTAGGAAATCACTGTTGCATATTATACAATATGACTGCGCTATGATATACCGTATTTTTCCGTCTATAAGACGCCCCCATGTATAAGACGCCCCCAACTTTTCTTACCCAAAATTCAGAAATCAATATTTTAAATGATATAATGCATCACACTTACCTCTGAGTCAATCACTTTATGCTCCGACATTACAGCTCTGGGCAATGGCTACACGCTCTCCCCAGCAACAGCTGACGTCAGGTACAAAAGATTTATGATCGGATTACAGAAACAAGATAACAGTTTTCCTCCAATCATAAATCTTTTGTACCTGACGTCAGCTGTTGCTGGGGAGAGCGGATTACAGAAACAAGTTAACAGTTTTCCTCCACTCTTCCCAGCAACAGCTGACGTCAGGTACAAAAGATTTATATATGGAGGAAAACTTATCTTGTCTCTGCAATCCGAAGTTTCACTCGTGAGGCTAGTTTGCAGTGGTATCGGCACTTTCGCAACCGTGGTTCCCCTCTTGTCCCCGTGTATAAGACGCCCCTCTATTTTTAGGTAAACATTTTATGAAAAAGTAGCGTCTTATACACGGAAAAATACGGTACCTAAAAATGACAAGTAAACCGGAGAGGTTATAAACATGGTGTTTAAAGCCCTCTTGAAGTCACTGGCCAGAGCTATTGCTATGAGCTGGGTGAGGAGATGTGTAAGGGCCCTACACATTTTCCCGTCTGGCTTTTAGCAACCTTGGATGCTCTGGCCGGCATCCCACCCAGCTTCTGGTGAGACTTACACAGTCTCTTCTGTCATAATAAACCTGCCAGTCAGCACTTTTTTTTATATATATGACTTAACATCCACTTTAATTTAGGCGAGGAGCACTTTTCGAGCTTTCTGGACATGCACAGATAACCTTGGGTATGTTCCTACCTCCTGGCTTTATAAATGTATCTGGGAGAGATCCCCCCACCAAAGTTACCACCTCTTGCCTTCCAGAAAATGTGAACTAGTCTTCTTCCAGGAATCAATTTCACTAAAATGAAGACCACCTCAACACATCTAGTGCAGACTAGGAAAGGTTTGTCCACCTTGGACGCCGTCTATTGAGTAACCTGGCCTTGGGGCAGCAAGGAGAGTAAATCCGGCCCTGCCTGGCAGCCTCACTCCTCCTCTGCTCAGGAGGTCTAAGAACCCGAGAGCCATCATGTCCAATACAGTGTATTGGACATAAGGATGTCGAGGAACATTCAATCGCTAAAGTGAAGGGGGAGACAAGCTGCAGGAACCAGTCTAGCAGCCTGCCAGCTGCCAGGATCAGGTGGGTATAACATTGATATTTTAGACCCTAGACGAAAACGAACAGTTAACCCTTATGCTGTGGGGGTGGCCCAACTCCAATGGTTAACTTATCTTCTGCCAAGAGTTCTTCTTTAAAGAGCATGTGCAAGCATACACAAGAGCAAGTGTGCACAACATGGGACATTTTTACCAAGAGATTTTTGAGACTTCACAACAGGATTTTATACATTTACTTTGGGCTGCACAAACTATAAGTGATGATTATGGTCAGTTTTATCCATGTTTGGGATTTTTTTTTAAACAGCGAAAGTCCCGCAACAGGGGACTGAATTCTATAAACCTATACATGGGGTGTAAAAGATTTTGGCTTGGCTTGCCAAGTGATAGGAGTTACATCAAATGGTATCACAGATTACTTTGAAATTGTAAAGCCGATAATAAGTCCTATGATGGGGAACATTACTAAATCACTTGCCTCCTGTGACTGGAGATTATCGCAATTGGCGACATTATTGAAATTGTCTCTGTCTTGTTACTTCAGAGCAGATTTGTCAAGTCTATGATATTTACTTTCACTGAGCCAGTTTTTATTAACTCTCTGTGTTGCCTCCAACAATAGAACTTTACAATCTGGCATGCTACAAGGATGGAAAGTTGTAAATTTGCATTGAGGCCTTAAAACTTATCTAAACCCAAGAACAATCAGGTCCTATATTGCAGCGGTCCAGTCCTTAGATATGGTGGCTGCATTCATTTCTTAGGCTTTTTTTCTTTTACCTCGGTGATCCTGCCAGTAAGACAATTCCTGTCCTCGGGTGACAACACTCACTCATTGTACTGTATCTATAGAGGAGCAGCGTAGTTACCCTAGAACAGAAAGTGTGCTGAGTCCTCAGAACGGGTTCAAGGACTGAGGTAGAAAGCAGGTTGAATGCTATGTGTGCCAAAAGGCTGATGTGTAAACTCACCTTCTATCTCCGAGCTTGAAAAAGAGGATCTCCTCGAAACGCGTTGCTAACTGTCACGGCCCTGAGCACTCCCCTTACCAATCGACTGTCACTTCCACTCCCTCACCTCTAGAACATATACTACACGAAGACCAGAGGCAGTTTACATATCAGCCTTTTGGCACACATAGCATTCAACCTGCTTTCTACCTCAGTCCTTCAGCCCTGAGCTCATCACTATAACTGATGACACCATTCCCAGCCGCCATAAACAACCCCTAAAGCAAGCCCTATTTTATCCCTACTCTGCCACTTGGAGACCACTGGATATTGAACAAAAAATTTTAACCATCACTCCCTGCAGCGCTAGAATCTCCACCGTGCCCGGATCCCTGACACCACAAGTAAGTGTATCACTTTTTAAAAAACACTTTTTCACAAATATACAAAACCAAACCATTTATAATTCCGGATTTGCGCTCTTAGTGTCTCATTATTACCTTCACAGGGTTCTCCTCCTGTTTTTTGAGCAGCAATCCACACCATTTGCATCCACGCACGCCCTGCATCCCTGAAAGAGCGCTGTGTATTTTTCTTTTTGTTGACTCCTCAGAACACCTTCTCTCTTCTTTTCTAACTAGCCACATATAGGGGAGGTGTTCTAAAGATCACAGATGTAACTTCTGTAGTGCTGAAGCTACTGCTTCAGATCAGGGTACACAGGGCCCAGGACAGCATTGGATTTCTAGCAGGATCAACAGGTACTTTTTTATCGAACATATATAACAAAACAATTTCAATTGTATATTTTACAGATTAAAAAGGAGCAAATAAAATAAGTTTTTATTGTTAGGGTTTACATACACTTTAACCAGATGAATAAGTGTATCTAGTTACCAAGAATTATGGTCCTAAAGGATATATATGTTTTTATCTACTTTTGTTTACAATATATATAAGTGAAGCAGCAGAGGGGTATTAGAAGTGGATGGGCAAAGCCAGCTGGGGAAGCTGAGAGACTAGTTCCCCATCAGGTCTGCTTTGCTAGTGATTGACAGCAGGCAGTGGTGAATTCCATGAACAATAACAGGCTGTATATTGGCTATGTAATCCTCCCACTGCCTGCTGTCAGTCACAAGAGGAGTGGACCTGATGGGAACTTGTCCCTCAGCTTTCCCATCAGGCTTCCCCCACTGTTGTTCAGCCACATCATTGGTTACTAAGAGGCTATTGGCTGTGCAGCCATGGCCATATTAGGGTAATGATGTTACCAAGGACTATGGTCTTAAAGGATATATATGTTTTTATCTACTATTCTTTACAGTATATATACATGAAGCAGCTGAGGGGTATTAAGAGTGGATGGACAATGCCAGGTGGGGAAGCTGAGAGACTAGTTCCCCATCAGGTCTGCTTTGCTAATGGTTGTATTGGGTGGATTCCATAGCCAATAGCAGGCTGTATATTGGTCATGTAATTCGTCATGCCCATGTAAATGTGTGCCATGTAAAAGTGCCTGCTGTCACTCACAAGGGATGCGGACCTGATAGTGAACTAGTCCCTCAGCGTTCCCATAAGGCTTCCCCCACTGTAGTTCAGAAACGTCATTGGTTACTAAGAAGCTGTTGGCTGTGCAGCCATGGCCATATTAGGGTAATTATATCAGCCAGCATCCTCGGCCCCATTGTTTACATTCAGATGCCGGCTGGGGAATCAACTGGCTGAGTCCGTGCAAACAATATACGGAGAAGCTGTCATACTCATGACACTTTCATAGCAAATACATGCCCCACTCGGAGCACTGGTGTCTATCTGCACGCCCGATCAGAGTTGGCCTTAATTACTACCAGTTTTCTTATCTGTCACAGGCATAGCAACAGTTTCTTGAAGTGACTATAACAAAGAAACCGCGCTAGGATGAAATAATCAAGTTATTAGGTGGCAAGATGCAAATACCTCAAAAGTGTATGCACATCTGTAGGATTATATATTCAGCTGTGTTGCGCTGTGCCTAATAAACCCTGATATGCGGAAACTGTCTAGAATCAATATGACATGTGCTTCCACTTGTCTATAATTTCATGAAGTGTAATCCTCTAATGTGCAGTATCAGTGCTATCCTCTTATGTGCAATTCTTAAAGTGCAGTTTGCAAATCAGTGCTAACCACTATATTGCAATAAGCCCCAATTGTAAATCATGTATCAATCAATCTTAAATGCAAACATATATTCACAAATGTGTATACAGGGCCGGATTTCCCACAAGGCCAACCAAGGTCCGGCCTCGTGGCAGCAGGGAGTAGAGGGGCAGCAAGGGTGTGGAATTCCTATCTCCCGACGCCCGGGCCAAGCAGTTCTGGGCGCCGGGCGGGTAGTTGTTTTCTACATTTAGCTCTGCTTTGGGGAATCAGGGCTAAATGTACAGCGGGGAAGAGACAAAATCTCTAGGGTAAGGGTGTGGAATTCCTATCTCCCGACGCCCGGGCCAAGCAGTTCTGGGCGCCGGGCGGGTAGTTGTTTTCTACATTTAGCTCTGCTTTGGGGAATCAGGGCTAAATGTACAGCGGGGAAGAGACAAAATCTCTTCAATTTTCCAGATAAAGTTTAGCATCATGAAAAAGGGGGGAAAAAAAACTTGAAAAGAATGTCTTCTTTTATAACAAAAAAACAGTTTCAGTGAAAAACAACACCGTGCTTATTCTTCATAATAATACATTCCCAATCTGCGATGTGCAACTGTGCTCCTTATTAGCTCTCTATTGCACTCACCAGGTATCTCTCTGTAATGCGCTTCTATTATAGATGATCCATGGATATCTTTCTATCCTTTTCAATAGAATCCTGTACGTATGCCTATAACTTCTCCTTCTCACTCCCTCCGTTCAGTCCTCCACAGGTACCTCTCTTATACTAACAGCCAGATCAGCACCTAGATCACCTTGTATCACCTTATTGACCTCCTTCCAGCACTTGACCATCATGGAATGAAAAGATAAGCGCTCCCATTGTGCAGTATCTTGATATAATGTTTTATTAAGTAAAAAATGTACTTCCAAACAGTCAAATCAGACAACCTCAGCAGGGATCTCTGAAGTTGCAAACCTCGCAAAAGAAACAGTGGTAGCCCTGCACTGACGCGTTTTGTCATGTGACTTTCTCAAAGGCTTGCATGAATCAATCAATGCAACCCTCTGAAAAAGTCACATAACACACTCTGCTCTTTCCTCCTTGTTAGTACATGAGCACTGCAGCACAAGTGACCCTCTCCAGTCTGGGTTTTGCTGTACACTAGGCTGCACGAGACTAGTATAAAGTCAAATGCAGGCACTTAGGGCTCAACACCCAACGCAGTCTCAATGCATATACAAGGCAACTTCCTGATGTCCTTCAGACCTTGCGCAGATCACCAGAACAGTGATTATGTTTACATTTATGTTTTGGAACATTGTTTCTATCTGCCGAAGTGTATGCAAAAAGCTGTTTGTTATGTGTGGAGGGCTGTGGCAAATGTAAAAATGTTATCCTGCAGCATGCCAGCTGCAACACATAACATGTTCTGGGCGCTGTGGGGAGTGGCGGATGCCAATCGAGCAGTAAAGTTTTCTTTAGCTCTTGGCGCTAATGGCTGCCAGCTGGACAATACACTTGCTGTTGCTCACTCAAAGTTTTCAACAGTTTATCACAGTTTTTTTACACAGACTTGAGGGGCTGCTCATCCGAGGCTCTGGGGCTTCCACCACGAACATAGAAAACAAAAGGGAACAGAGCGCCACCTCCGTGTGTAAAATCGTTAATTACAATAAATAAAACAAGGGATAAAAGTACTCACAAACAAACGTTTTCATCAGGCTTTAACAACAAACGAGAGGCCACACTGTCTGTTGACCCAACATGGTATCCCCCCGACTATGTAACACAGTAGTATCCGGTCACATCACCGTCCACCGACCGCAGTCAGCCAAGATTGACGCGTTTCAGGGGCATCCCTGCCCATTCACAAAATTCCTTTTATTTTACTCAAGGAATCCAAGGCATTCTGTGATTGGAGGTGGAGAGGAGGGAGCAGAGATGTGACATCACATCTCTGGGAATGTAAACAATACCAGGGGGCCATGATCGTTAGATCAAGGTAAGTATACATCTGCGGAGGGAGAGGCTAGGATCTCATTGGTCAGGGGAGTGGGGCAAGGCATTCTGTGATTGGAGGAGAGGAGTTGGGTGAGATTTGACATTACATAACAAGGGATGTAAACAATACCCAGGGGCCATGAGTGTTGGCTCAAGGTAATTATACATCTTTGAAAGGGAAGGTTGGATCTTATAGGTCAGGGGAGCTGGGCAAGGCATGAAGTGATTGGAGAAGGAGAGCAGGGGGCAGAGATCTAACATCATATCACAGTGGGTGTAAACAATACCCGGAGGCCAAAAGCATTGGATCAAGGTAAGTATGCATCTTCGGAAGTGGAGGGTGGGATCTGATAGGTCAGGGGAGCTGGGCAAGGCATAAAGTGATTGCAGAAGGAGCAGGGGGTGGAGGTGTGACATCACATCACAGGGGATGTAAGCAATACCTGGATGCCACGTGTGTTGGATCAAAGTAAGTATATATCTGCGGAGGGGGAGGGTGGGCTCTGATTGGTCAGGGGAATGGGGCAAGCCATTCTGTGATTGGAAGAGGGGAGCAGCGGCCAGGGATGTGACATCACATCACAGGGAATGTAAACAATAACCGGATGCCATGAGCATTTTATCAAGGTAAGTATACATCTGCAGAGAGGATGGGTGGGATCTGATAGGTCAGGAGAGTGGGACAAGGCATTTAGCGGTTGGAGGAGGAGAGGAGGGGGTGGAGATGTGACATCACATCACAGGGGATGTAAAAATACAGAGAGGCCACAAGCGTTGGATCAAGGTAAGTATACATCTGCGGAGGGGGAGGGTGCACTCATCCTTTAACTCTTCCCCACTTTATCCAAAACTAAAAAAATACAAGGTTTGATTAGTTAGGCTCTAACACTCCATGGACCTCCGATTTACCTGGTTAACCCTTAGTAACACGCTATTCACGCTTGCATTTGGGGTAGTCTCACGTAGTGCTCTGTGAGATGCATGCAAACAGCTAACTGTGCCCGCAGTCATTCACATGTCATTGGACATGCAGAGATTACCTGTCGGCAATTGCCCCTGGATGCAAACAGTTTACATCCAGGGGCTATCTAATGCAGGTACTTGCAGCATGTCAAATGACATGCTAATGGCTGCGGGTTGGAATCCCTATACAAAGCAATATCAGCTGACAGCTAGCTCAGCCATTCACGTATCATCGAGAATACTGCGATTACCTGCATTAGATTGCCCCTGGGTGAAAACTGTTTGCATCCAGGGGCAATTGTCTGCAGGTAATTGCTGCATGACCAATGACATGGGAACAGCTGTGGGCGCTGCGCTGATAGCTGTCATTGCTTTGTATAGTGATTCCCACCTGCAGCTGTTCGCATGTCATCGGACATATTGCAAGCACCTGCGTTAGATTGCACCTGGATGAAATGTTTGGCGATTGTCCACAGGTAATCACTTCATGTCCAATAACATGTGAACAGCTACAGCGCTGTCACCAGTTTGCATGAGTCTCACGGAGCAATTCTTGAAACTGCCCAAAATGCAAGTGTGAATGATGCTTTAATGTACACCCCAACATACAAGGGTCATTAGGATATTGCAGATGTGTGGATGCCAATCCATAACCTATTAAAGCAGGATCTTTAGCTTCCAGCTCAGTAGTGCAATGCTCAGATAAGCAGCATCTGGAGTTTAGTGATGAAGCTGAAGGCAGGGAACGGATACATTAATATAGAGAGATTGGGACGCAGCAGAAAATGCTTGCACACAGGGATGAGGAGGAGGAGGAGGAGAAACAGCACCTAAGCTTCTGGAATGGCAAAGACAGCGTTCAGTCAGAAGAACCAGATACAGAGAGGAAGGAATATGAGAGAATAGAGAACAGGGCAAGGAATGAAAATGTAAAAGCTTAACTCCATAAGAACAGAAAGTCACCAAAACTACATAGAGCTGCAAATATAAGAACTCAAGCTGTGCTGGTCCTGATCATCACAAGCTCTATATCTACTTATTTCAATTGGCTAAGTGCTGGGATGAGAGAGATGCTTCATACTGATATGATAACTCATTTGGATGTTCAAAATTACTTTTAAAAGATCCTCTAGGGAAAAAAAAGGACCAGGGGACTCCCAGAGGAGATCATACCGAGGAATATAACAGCAAGACATGAGGACCATCTGGAAGGAAATGCTATTTGTTCTTTTCTGGTTTTCCCCTGGGATGGTAAGTTGTGTTCTATTTTTATATAGTCTTATGTCTTGTGTTCAGAGCGTGTTGGTGGTCCACATCAGTAAGGAAGGAGCATCATACTAGAAAGCTTTCCTCAAAGATGCATGAAGGGATTTGTTGATGGCTACTTACTCAAATGCTAGTTGCCTGGCTGCCACGATCTTCAGTCTTGAGTTTGGTACCCAGAACAAGTAGGCAGACAAGGCACGGCTTTTGCTATCTGCGTATTTATTCCAGAGGAGCTGTGAAATGGCTTTCTAGAGGAAATTCAGCAAGTAGGTTCCATGTTTCCCCTTTAATACAAGTGATATCAATAGATGAAAATATGTATGTGGAATTTAGCTTTGACATATCTAAAAATGAATTCTAATACATAAACTGTAGGTATTGCTATAGTTTCTATAGCAGTGTTTCCCAACCTTTCTTGGCTCACGGCACCCTTAAAAAATATGGAAAATCTCAAGGCACCCCAGTCTAAAATGTAAAAGGGGGACCCCATGTAAAAAAGTGAGGTTCCTTCCTTTGCATTAAAGTCCTTCCTTTAAATAAGGAGCCCCCTTCACACCAGGGGTCTCCCTTTCATATTGGAATCACCTCTTTTATATCAGCATCCCCTGTCACATTAGAGTCCTACCATCAGAATTGTGGAGGCAACCCTGAGGAAGCCAGAAGGCACCCCCGGTGTGCCACGTTTAAGAAAGGCTTATGCATACTTTCATCTCCTCTCACTTAGCTCAGTAGCAGCAATGCCAGACCACAACAACAAACTGTAACAGTTTATCTTATAATGAATATAAATTCCTCATAAATATGTAGGAACAGACAGACAGCAGGGAAAGCTCTGGGCTCATATAGTTTACCAGGCTGCTCTTAACTACCTTGCTAAAAAATGCTGGTTGTATCTAGAGCTTAATAGAAGTTCAGATTACACACACAGCTAAATGAGTTAAAGAAAAAATATTATTAGCACTTGCAGTGGGGTTGGATTGCAAGGGTTAAGTGCTCGTTTTTGTCTAGGGACTAAAATAAAAAAAGTTATACTCACTTGAACCTCGCAGCCTGCTTGCTCTTAGGCTGGTCCTTCCAGCTTCTCTGCCCCTCCGCTGCAGCAGTCTAAGGATCCTCGAGCCATCACGTCCAATGCGGATTGGACGTGAGGACGCCGCGGGACATACCATGACTGCAGAGTAGCAGGGGATAGGTAAGAGGGAGCTTTGTGACAGCCGAGGTTCAGGTGAGCAATTAAACCTTGCAATGCAGGGGGTAGCCCTACTACAAGGGTTAATAATATTTTACCCTAGGGTTATTCTTAGTAGGAATGATTCATCTTCCTGCTCTGAACAGCAGAATTTCAAGCTCAGCTCCAGAATTAAATCGTTTTCTGTGCCTGCTTTTTGCCCAAAAAAATTAAGTTCTACTCCCCCTCTTCAGGCTTTCGTATTACCCCCCACATACCCCTACTACTGGCATTTCATGCGAGCCCAAGTTGTTAAAGAGATGCCCCCTACAGGACAGTGCTTGTATGTCGCAATGTGCATGCTGTCCTAACCATAACTATAGTCCACCAAAACACTGATGCCACCGAAGAAGAGTAGGGACCCTGTGTATTAGGTAACCTCTCAGAAGACACCGGCAATAAAGGTATGTATGTTTTCATTCGTTAAAAACAATGGGTGGACCGAGGACTAGAGAAGAGGCAGTGGAAGCAAACTTGAGTTGGGCTTTCAATTAGAGAGAGACAGTCTGAAAGGAAACAGTTTCAGTTGTGCTCTTGTGAGAAAAACCCTAATGCTCTGCTCAGTTGTATTGTGGGACATCCTGTATTGAAGTATTAGAAAACGCTCAAACTTTTTTTCAGTAATGAATCCAGATCAAACAAATATATATTGGCCAGAAAAATGTTTCATTACATTTTGCCCAAGCATTTACAGTCATGTTCCTGGACAGCTGGCTCCAACTCTCTCAGCTCGGCTTCCAGAGCCAGAGCCATGATATTCAGCCAATGCTGGAGCAAGGCAACGAGACAGTAAGCGGCTGAAAGGGGCAGGAGGAGATCAGAGGCACTGAAATACAACAAAGATAAACAAGAAGTGAAAATGGTATTTTATATTTATTTATTACAGTTTTTTTACAGCGCCAACAATATCACATGCATACATACAAGGGCTGGTTTAGACACAAGCCAATTAACCTACCAGCATGTCTTTATGTAAAAGCACACGGCAATTGGGTGTATTACACAGTACTCTAGGAACATAAAAGTCTTCCAGTTAGTGTTTAGATCTACTTTAAAGCTGAGCTCAAGGCAGGCAGTTATGCATTTATTGAAAATAACTAAGCTGTATGATTTGTGCATTTAGTGTGAGAATGATTTTGCATCAACCTCCTATATTTCCCTGTACATCTGCACTCTGACTTTCAAAGGAAGGGCCAGCACTCAGTAAGGGGTGCTACATGCAAATGTGCTAACACAGGGAATACTGACTGGAAGGGGGCGCAGAGTGAGCAGAGGGATGGCGTTATCAATCTGCTGCTGCTCAACTGTGATTTGCAGTGTGTCCATTTACAGGCCGGGGGCAAGAAGGTGACCAAGCTGTCTTGCTTAAATCTACTTGTGAAAATACAGGTCACTAAGCTGCTGCTCTGCTGTCTGTCAAGGCTGTGTAATTCTCAGGTACATCATATGCAAGAGGGTCCAGAATGTAAACAATGGCATAAGGAAGAGCCTGGCTTTTCAGTTCCTTCCAGGTTTTCCTAATTGTTGCTGGAATCTGGAGCTCTGGAGATCTCTTAGAGCTCTGGGTAGGATGAGATCTCCAGTGGGGCCTGGTGTTACCAATGGCCAGCTTGGGCTGATAAAGTGGCTGAGAGCAGCCTTATTAGGAGTCTGGACCAGAGTCGTAGGAACGGAACCCGGTCGTTAAGTGAGGAATACCTGTATATGTGTTATAATATATCTGCTTGCCTGGAGTTTAGCCTTGAAAATAATTGTGGTGTTATATACATAATACATGTTGTCATCTAATAATATCAAAAATGTTTGAAACGAGTCCGGATACAATTTTCTACAAGGTCCAAATAATTCAGATATGTCTTCTAACACTGGAGAGGTCCTGTACACTGTTTCACTGAACACCTCTGAAATCTCATTTGCTGGGTATGTGATTGGTATCAGCTATCTCCAACAGTTTTCCTCACTAAGAAGGTTATTCACTCAAGAGCTGAAGGATTTAGCCGAATGTTCGGCTAATCCTTTGGCTCTCTTCAGCTTCAGGAACCCTCCGATTCAGCCTAACCAAAGGGCTGCTGTACGAGCTATTCTCAATAGCCCGTAGAGGAGCTGAAGGCAGCCAAAGCACACAACCGAGCCAAACGCATAGGCTTTGGCTCGGCACAGCTGAAGACACCACCGAAGCTGGGAGAATCCCCGCTAGTTGTTAAAAAAATAGATTGTAAAAAAATGTGTCGGGTCTCCCCCCCAAATCATACCAGACCCTTTAGGTTTGGTAGGAATGTTAAGAGGGACACCCGATAGAAAAAAAGACAAAATCGTGGGGTCCCCCCCCAAAAGTCATACCAGACCCTTTAGGTCTGGAAGGAATTTTAAGGGGGACCCCAATGCCCAAACAATGAAAAATAACATGGGGTCCCCATTAAGATTCCAAACCGGACCCTTAATCCAAGCAGGTGCCTGGCACCTCCCTGCCATACCAGGCCACATACCTGCGGCATTGGGAGGGTGCTCTTCCAGGGGACCCCCTGGAAAAGCACCTTGTCCCCATGCCGATGAGGACAAGGGTCTTTTTCCCGCAACCCTGGCCGGGCGGTTGTGGGGGTCTGCGTGCAGGGGAGATCATCTGTATCTGGGTGCCTCCTTTCATAAAGCCCCCCCCACCCTTTGAGGAAAAAAAAAGAAACCCAAAAATCATCCAACACTGTAATCCAGCATCAATCATGTTGTCCAGTGATGTAATCCAGCGTCAATCACTATGAACGACACCAACGACTCGCTAAAAACAAAAACGTTCTGTAGTCCGCCAACCCACGCCGAATTCCCACCGCAAATGACAGCTTCTACCCGAATGTAAACAAATGGGGGGAGCAAGTCAAGACATAGCAAAACTTGTGCCGGCCATTTTTTTTAATGCCATTTTAAGACATAGAACTGTCATGGCATGAAAACAAATGGTTGTGACGTCACCGCAAACAGAATGACTGAGTCGAATGCTGCTCGGCAGCACTTGGCTATTCACTCTCTGCTGTTCTCCACTGGAGTCCTAGCAACCAATGACATGAGCTGCCCAAAGCTGGGCAGTCCTAGCAATCAGTGACGTCAAATGTATTCCCTGCCCCTAGCATTACAGGAAAATGGAAGGAAGTATTTCCTGCAGCCTGCTCTACCTCCTGTCTCCAGCCTCTGGCCTACCAGAACTTAGTTGTCTCCATCAGGGTCCCCCCTTACATTGGTTGTCCCCAACAGCGTGCTCCCTTACATTAATTATGCAAATAAGGGGGTACTCTGATGGGGACAATCAGTTTATGGGGACACTAATGTGGAGAACTACTTATTAGTTGTAGTGTCTCCTTAGATTAGTTGCCCCATCAGAGTGCCCTCTTGTATTAATTATAAAAGTGGGGGGGGGGCACTCTGATGGAACAACCAATGTAAGGAGGGACTCTAATGTGGACAACTAATTATTAGTTGTCCTCAATGGAGTGCCTCCTGCATTAGTTGCTCCATCAGAGTGCCCTCCTGCATTGATTAAAAAAGTGGGAGGGCGCTCTGATGGAAACAACCAATGTAAGGTGGGACTCTGATGGGGACAACCAATGAAAGGAGGGACTCTGATGTGGACAATCAGTTTAAGGGGACATTCTGATGGGGACAACTAAATAGTTGTCCACATCAGAAGTTGCCCCGAACATGGTGTCCTTTTGCATTAATTGCAAAAGAGGGTGGGAACTCTGATGGTAACAACTAGAGGTGCACCGAAATGACATTTTCAAAACCGAAATGAAACCGAAAATTAAAAGAAGCCTCTATACTGAGTGTTCCTGGTCATTCATAACTTGTGGAGATAGTATGTTTACCATGTCCACAATTATGAATGAACAAGAAGTGATATAGAGCACTTCCTGTTCAGTTTTAAATGGGGACACAGTAAACATACTATGTCCTCAATTATTTACAAGCAGTAAGCGATCACTGATCACTGAGTATTTGCACTCGTTCTCCATCCTGACTCGCTGTCACAGGAGGCTGAGCGAGCGGTGCGGTGGGGAGAGCTCATCTACTCTGACAGCTGACTCCTCCCCCGCCCCCCCCGGCGGGCCTCCTGTGACAGCTGACAGCTTTCTTCACTCTCCTGATCTGTCACATGAGGCTGAGCGGGGCGGTGCGCTAGAGCCCAGCCTCCTGTGACATGCTGGGTGTTCACATCGCTCTCCTCCCCCACACTGCCCATCCTCCTATGACCATTTCTCTCCACCCCGCTGGACACTGTGCTGTGTCAGAGGGGACAGAGAGCAGTGCACAGCGGAGGGGAGAAACTAGGGATGTACCGCAATTTCGACCGAAAGATGGCACTTTCGGCATTTTGCCAAAAGTGCCATTTTCAGTCGATATGTTTAGGCGGCCGAAATTTCGGTGCATCCCTAGCAACAGCCAATGTAAGGGGACACTCTGATGGGAACAACCAATGTAAGGAGGGACTCTGATGGGAATAACCAATGTAAGGAGGGACTCTGATGGGAACAACCAATGTAAGGAGAGACTCTGATGGGAATAACCAATGTAAGGAGGGACTCTGATGGAGACAACCAATGTAAGGAGGGACTCTGATTGGGGACAACCAATGTACTGCAGAGTACGCCCTTTACGACAATGATTTTAAAGCTGTAAGTAACATCTCCTCTATACTTGGCTACAATAGTACAGTGAAAAGCTTGCTTGTGTTACTTGACATTATGCTTGAATCTAATCGCAGGCATTGCACATACTAATTATAATCACTAGGCTTGTGACAGTGTTGTTAGATCCTATAATCTGTGCATCTTGACTTATTTATATGACTATACCATAACTCATAAAAGTATACTCTGTACTATATGCCACCCACGCAGGACAGTGGTATCAGCCTGACAAGATAGTGGTTCTTTTCATTTTATCGTAGAAAAACAGCCTTAGAAGGGGTCTGGGTCAACGCAATTTCCTTTTGTCTTTGAATTCTATATATGTCATGTTCCTAGGAAGAAAATATTAAAGTGGCCTCATTTATATTACATGAGGTAAGTTCAGCTGACAAGCCACCAAGATCTATGAGTGCAGCACATGCAAAGTACCCTAGTGGGTCATACAGGAAGAGCATATAAAACAAAGCTGGCTGTCTTGTCTGCATTTTGGATTTAGGCCCTAAACAAGTCAACATTCATTACTCTTAAAGTCAAAAGTCCATTTTATGAGAAACAGGAACAAATGTACACATCTTCATAAAATGTGCATTTATTATTTTTTTACATAGGAGTCAATAAAGCATTGCAACCGTGTTCATTAGATCGTGAGAGCAATACTCCGGCTCCTGCAGTCTCTTCCTCCTGGCTATGTCCAGACGTTGGTAGAGACATTCAGTAACATGGATGAATGGTAGCCCCACTGCAAGGGTTTAGCTTTGATTTGCCTGAGTTCTTCTTTAATTCATTTTTCATAAGATCATCCTTCTTCCTCTTCCTGGAGGGGATCTCAGATGTAAACAGTAGTACAGTCTGATCATAGGCACTGTGCACACTCCAGGCACATGAACACAGTGTAAATACAGTGCTATTTTAGCATAGAGAGGAAGACGTTTTGACTACTTTGCACAGTCTTTACTGCCATCCATGACCATAGCAGGGAGCTCTCACCTCATCTGTTGTGTGGCTATGACAGCTTATGTTCCCCTACGACTCGATTCTTCAATTTCTCCTCTTGCGAGTGGATAATATACATATGGTCCATGGCACAATGGCACCAGTGGTATTAATCTACATAGTGGAGGTCGCTCCCTCCCTAGCAATTGAGATTTTGCAATATGTCTGTGAAGGTTCTCATTTTTACAGGTCATGGTATAACTAGTAGTAGTTGGTCCCATTTAACTAGACTTGTTCTGTAATGTTGAAGACGTTTTGTAACTTATCCATCCAGGTGGTGCAAACTGCTTAATTCAATCACCATGGAAAGGCACCAAGGATGGGATTATGTATTTAGAACATGGTGCTTCCACACCTTTCACTTTTCCCATGATGTACTTAGACAATAAAGTATCTTTCCATTGTGATTGAATTAAAGGCGAACTATGAGGCGAGTGAAAATCTCAGTATACCGCGAGCTGTAGCTCGCGGTATACTGAGCTTTGGGTGACGGGAGGATGCTAATTTGTGTCCTCCCGTTACCCTTAGGAGAACTATGGGGAAAAGCCCTAACCCCATAGTTCTCCTTTAAGTACAGGATGGGATAATTGGAAGGTGTGGAACCACCATGTTCTAAAGACATAATCCCATGTTGATGGGATTAAGGTTTCTGTGCAACCGGTGAGAATATAAATGCTGGTGTATATTCCTGACACTCATCAGAACTGAAGAAGTGGCTTGGAGAAGCTAGGAATCATCTTCAGAATGACAGAACAAGTCCAGTAGAATGTGACCAACTACTACTAGCTAGATTCTGCAGTGTTTCAGCCAGTGAGAGAGTGATACTATAGTGACATGGATACACTAAAGCAGGGGTGGACAAATAAATATGAAATTCTGGAGCCACTCTGTCCAATTCTGGAGCCAGCAGTTTTTTTTTTTCAGGAGCCAGCTCCATTGACAACAACTAGAGAAAATGTCAAAAGATAGGCACCAGCAACCATTTTTAAGGCACATTAGCAGCCAGACTCCTGGGATTTGTCCAGCCCTACACTAAAGTATGCTGAGACCAGGGGCAGCCACACTATTTTAAAGACATGAATCCTCTGTGATAAGGGCCCATGTGTGTGAGGTTTAGGTAAGGAAGCATTCTTCATGATACTCCAGCCATTCTCTAATATTTAGGTGGGCATGTGTACATGTAAACTAAATGAAGGAGCGCAATTTGTTCCTGTGGGGGGAACCTTTACTGGCTATGTCTGCTATCAGTGTTCATTTTGATGTTAAGTCTTAGTTTTAGTCTTTTGACTAACATGACATTTTGGTTTTGGTCGTATTTTAGTCATCTAAATAGTTTTGGTTTTAGTCTAATTTAGTCGACTAAATCTCCAGTATATTTTAGTCGACTAAATCTAATGGGTTTATTTAAAGTGTAATGCATTATTTAAGCAAGTCTCTAGAATGTTCAAACTCATCATATACCCTGTTTCCCCGAAAATAAGACCTACCCTGAAAATAAGACCTAGTACTATTTTTGGGAATTGTTAAAATATAAGACCTACCCCGAAAATAAGACCTAGTTGTGACCATTCCCAGGGCCGGTGGTGGCATAAAGGGGGAACCTGAAGAGCCGCGGCAGAGGCAGGAGAGAATCTGCGGAGCTAACAAAGCCAGCGCTAGAGGAAGTAAGGCGGCACCAGAGGGAACAGGGCCGCATAAGCCGATGCCTCCTCTATAGCGCCGGCTCCTGTCACAGGCGGAGTGATACCAAATGCACTCCGCCTGTGAGGAATCGATAGTGAAAGTGCACTTCGCTCATCCTGGCCAGCGATTGGTTAGCAAATTGCTCTTGGAAAGGTACGGCACCACTGATTGCCCTGATCACCATATTTTTGTACATGAATAAGTGTGGATTGTTGTACATACAAAAATAAATTTAAAAAATAAGACCTACCCCGAAAATAAGACCTAGTGTGTTTTTTTGAGCCAAAAAAAAATATAAGACAGTGTCTTATTTTCGGGGAAACACGGTATATTTCTGGAGTAAGCCTGTTATGACTTACGATTGCTGTTCCACATGGTTTACAAAGGGTCTTGTCCTCACTAGCATCAAATGTAAAATGCATCCATACAGCTGCTCTTCTCTTTCTCCTTGACGTCGATATGTCTGTACAGTTTATGCAGCAAGTGTCCTGCTGAGTAGATCAGTATGTTGTTATTCAGTTGTGCACATCTCCCTACTACAGGAAGAGCTCAGGAAACAGTAAGTCCAAATGCAATAGTCACTCCCAGAATTTTCGTTTTCGCTCGTCAACGAAAATTCTCAGAACTTTCCTTTTTGTTTTTGTTCCATTACCTTCTCTATTACTTAGCTTTTGTCACAAAAAAACATGAAAATGACAAAATAAAAATGAAAAAATGTTCTTGTACGAAATTAACACTGACTGCTATTACCTGGGACTGCGCTAAAGAAAAGATTGTTCTAATTCATCTTCAGCAAAAACTATTATTTCTATAAAGTTCTACTGTAAAGGAGTTAAATAGTCTGTTGCAGACTTCTGTCTTTTCTACCTCCTTCTCAGGTCCGCGGCATCCATCCAGAATGCGCTCTCGTTCTTCAGGTCCTGGAACAAGAGGCGGAATGTTTCGATAAGATAATAAAAGAGAATCACACATTAATTAATTCACCAAATGAAGGTGAGAGGGAAGGAACACCCAAAGGTTTAATGTTGTTTTGACAGCGTTTTCAGTAAAGTTGCATGTTGACTGCTCATTATTTCATCTAAATGTTTTGTAGATTTATTA
>NW_017309535.1:29897-43814 GCF_000935625.1 Nanorana parkeri
TATTGGTGTGTGTAGTCTCCACAAACTGTCCTCAACTGCCAGTATTTAAAAATAATAATAATAATTGTTTGTGCAACTGCCTTTATTACGTACTTTAACACCATTTGTGCCTGTTCATTCTATTATGTGATTCTTTGGGAGGGGGTCTTCTGGCCCATTGACATCTCATCCTTTTGACATGGATGTCCCTCTGCCATTGCGCAGACCTTGTGGGAGGTGAATGTTGGAAGACTGTGGCAAGCAGGGTGTGCATGGAGAGGCTATTCAGAACTCTACCTCACTCTGTCTCATGGTGGACAGCACAGATGTAATGGTGCTTGGGTTGGTTGTCGATCAGAAATTACAGAAAGGAATTTAGCTTCAGTGGTTGGTTGACAGAAAGCTGTAGAGGAGAATAGATTTGGTACCTGAATATAATAACTTTTCTTTTTTAACTTTGCACCCTGGTATGGATACCAATCAACACAGCATATCACATTTTAGTTGTGAGTTCACTTTTAAAATAGATCTAAGTCATAAGTTTTCTAAAACACTGCATATCATAGACATAGACTTCCATGTTTTTTCCATACCGTTTTCCCCTATTCTTTATTCTTTTTTCATTCTCAGTACTGATATACTGCAGCTTCTTTCAGACACTTTCTTTTTACATGCACTTGCTCCAGCATTGGCTGCACATCATTGCTTTTAGATAGTGACAACGGTGAACTGTACATCCGCAATGTGTGTCTCAACCAGGGACATATGTGACAGGGTCACAATACAGGAGCACAATTGTGTTACCTATAATGAGGCAGCCTGAGGCGGTTGCCTCATGCAGCATCTTATTGGGTCATGTGGGGGTGGCAAGTGGTACACTCCCTTTTTGGCCAGAGCGTCCTAGGTTGCTAAAAATTGACATTATGGGTTGCCCAGCTCTTGGGGACCAATGATGTCAGAGAGCTGGATGGGATGTCGAACAAAGCTGGAGGCAGAGGTACACCAGCACCAAACCCACCACAGGTAACAAGCAACAAAGCCCCCCCTTCCAGGAACCTGCACCACCGACAACCCCCCATGGCAAAAAGTGGGGTTACTCCATAACAAAGGTTGCCTGAACAAGCACCTTTATGGCAGATCCTGGATATTTTTTTTAATAGATTGAAAATAACTATTAAAATGACATTAAAATGTTAAAGATTATGTCAGACTTTAGTGGTTGGGCTTAGATCTTCTTTTACTTGTACCTTCAGTAGAAAATCACTCTTGGGTTAGTAGCACATTAACTAGTGACCAAAGACCCGATGATTTACTGTTAAAATACATGGGATAGGGGGGTAATTGGTTATTGATTTTGTGATTCCTGTTTTTTTTTCAATGTTTATAAATTAGAACCATACATATGAGGCTATAAGGAACCTTTTAAATAAATATGTAATTGCCCTGTCTATTTTACTATAGATTTTCTCTTTCATTGCAGGGTGCCCCACAGAATGGGATGGTGTCAACTGCTGGAATGCAGCCGCGGTAGGACAGATGGTGACTGTACACTGTCCAGAGAGTCTTCAGATGTTTCTTAAGTCAGAAGGTAATGCTCCATCTTTTCTTCTAAGTTCTAAGCTCTGTTGTGATTCTAATAATCTTATAGCGGGGCTGCAAACTGTAGCACTGATATGTTGTCATCTGGATCCCCACTAAAAGCAGAGGTGAAAGTACAGATTGGTGAAAATGAGTTCCTTATTGTGTCCTAAACAATAAATTACCTGGCCTGTCATTATACTTAACCTTTGTTTAAGGCACTGTCAGGAACAAATTTCCATCGATCTGTATCTCCACCACTGCTATTACAGCTATTCAGATGACAATAAATCAGTGCTACACTATGCAGCCCTGATGAAAGGTGTTCTGTTGATTCCCTGAAATGCATTGCTGTCTTTTTTATGAACTTTGCACTATGATCATTAAAGGTTTACTGGACCTTTCATACGTTTCTGGTGCTCGCACTCATTTGCACTTTTTTCTTTGGATTATCTTGGGCATCCGGTTAATAGAGAGAGCCTTGGAAGACCAAGGACCTTATTAGGTCATATATATCCGTGTAGTCCAGTACTCCACCGATACCTATTTTTGTCACTTCACTAAGGAAGATTTAGTTGTAGGTAGTTGATATCTGATAGGGTCATGGCAATGGAGACAATGCAAACAGGGCAGGTTCTCTGTGCATATATTATTGTCACTCGAAGTCTTGGGGGTACCTTGTACCAAAGCTGTGAAGGGTTCACTTTGAGGACCAAAGTTTTAATATACAACGACAAGCTTAAATATCAAAACTGAAATTTTGAGATGAGCTAAATAAATCCCAATGAATAAATGCTGAAGTAACATAATATACCAGATGTACAGTATATGATAACTGACAGATCTGTCTGTCATTATTAGGTCTACCAGTACAAGTGTGCGTACACAAGCTGTTGATTAGCAAAATGTGCCAACCAGAAAAAGCTGAATTAGTGGGGAAACCAGCCTCACGTCAAATCACAAAGAATTAACCACGTACGGACCTTGTTCAGTATGAAATTTCTTGGGGTGTTTGGCTATATAGAGCAGAGGAGGGGGGCTCTTGATATAGGGGGGCTCAAATGCAGAACCTGACATCACCTTAAGGCCGCACATAATATTCAGTGATTAGAAACCAACAGAAAGCTGTTAGTGACTGCAGACATGCAACAGCAAATTATTATAGACTGCATACTTGCTAAACAAGTTGGTTAGAGATTGTGAACATGTTACAGGAGTGGTGGGAGAATGGGGACATGCTTCAGGAGACAGTCATAGACTGAAGACGCATTACATGAGGCTGCTGGATCAATGCTTCCTTTTTTGTGACGCTTACAGCCCCCTTAAATATTACTTGTGCCATAACGAAAGCTTTCATATAAAAATAATTTTAAAAAAAGAGAAAAGGGATGGACAGTACAGAAAAGAAAGTGAAACAAGTCGCGTGAAACAAATAATCCAAACCATTTAGCAACTTGAAGAGAGTCTCAAGAATATTTATCCCACCTTGGCCTAACTAAGAAAAACAGACTGGCGTCTGTAGGCACCGTGAGGGCTACAGGTTAGGCACCAGGGATTGGGCCAGTTGACCAATTTTTGGGCTGCTCAAGTAAAAACACTTACAGGGTTATTCACAAAAGGATGAAGAGTTTGGCGAAGGGAGGAGAAGTGAACAATCTAGGCCAAAATGGCTGATTTGGAATTTTTGCCAAATCAGCTCACTTTCCAGTTCAGCTATGTTGTCCTAGATTGTTCACTTCTCCTTCCTTCTCCAAACTCTTCACCCTTTTGTGAATAACCCTGTAAGTGTATTGACTGCAGCTGGAAAGACGTGAGCAGTGATCAAATCTGTGACAGCAGGAGGTATTCCAGTATCCATCTGACCTTCATCTAATAAAGTGGAGCCTTATATACCAGAAGGCCTTACACATGCAGTTTTATGAGTCATGAAGATTATATTGAAACCTGACATTCCACAATGCTTGCTTATTAAAGCTCAACTCTAATCAGCTATAAAAAAAAATGTATTATGCCCTCCTCCCCCAGATAGCTAGGTATAAATACTTGTTAAGCCTATGGGAGATATAAAGGAGAGAAATACATTCCATATTCCTCACTCCCACAGGCTTTCCCCTCATCCCTATTACCACAAAGCTTCTCCTCTTCACTAGTTGTCCTCTCTGACATCATCATGGTCCTGCAAATCTTACTCTAAATCTCCTGCGACTAGCAGTTAGGGGCAGCAGTGCCTTAGCTCTCACAATGCAGATATACATCTAAAGAGGCTGTAGATACAAGATTGCCTAGGCTCCCTCACATATCAGGAAATTCACTGTTATTTCCCAGGAGGAATTTAAGACAAAAAAGTTGATTTTTCACAATCTTCTACACAATTAACATTTCTAAATATTCAAAGCTTCACTTTTTGAGTTCAGGTCAACTCTAGCAAGCAGGACCTTTAAACCCTATTTGTATTGTATGTATGTTGCTGCTATATAGGAAAACAAAATGCACGTTAACTCTGCCACCTTTTGCTATCAACAGTTGCCATCAGCAGGAACTGCACTAATAATGGTTGGAGCCCTCACTCTTCTTCATACCTGAAGGCCTGCTTCTTTAACAGCAGTATTGAGACTGATGACAAGGTGAGTGAAGAGCCTAGCAATAGCACTGGCTTTACATTCATAGGGTTTTTGAATAGATAGCAGTGGAATTATGGGACAGGGAGTTGCTAATTTGCAGTATTATGTTTATTGCAGTTGGCATCAAAGGGTCAATACATCTAAAGCTGGAATGGTAGACAACCTGACAGTTTCTAACATTTCTATGAGTCTCTAGTGGTGAGATCTCTGCACTTGAGTTCACATGTCTGCCCACCTGCTGTGACCATTATGAAGGCTTTAAACTTGTCACGGTCTGGGGAACCGGGGCACTAGGGTACCTGAGCTCCGGTGTTTACAGAGTTGGTAGGAGCCACAAATAGGCAGGATATCGGGATGTTGGTAACAGAACTCTACCTGTTGAGTTTCTAATCCATTTTATAAAATGGAGGAGGGGTAAAGTAACCACGCAAAAGGTGGGCAGGAACACCTAAAACTCTTAGGTGAACAGGAAGAGAGTCAGGAATCCTTACTGGTGTATCTAAGACATGTAAGAAGCCAAAGGCTAACTTGTTTCACCAGGCTTCCCCTATCACTTAAATTTGACATTTGAATAGATTTACTTTTTAAATTGATTTTGCATTTTTGTCAAGAATGGTGAAACCCTTTTATTGGTGGTGTAGTAGTGAGCGGCAATGGTCCTCCAGTAATCATTGAAGTTCTATGGTAGGAGCTGTATCTAGACCAATACAGTCAAGAAGCTCAGTAACTCCTGTAACCCTAAATGCTACTTTAAAAACTTTCAAAAGCAAATGGCTGGAGGGGTCCTGTGAGGTGCCATCCTTGCCACTTGTCAAACTTTCAAGACCTGGACCAGAAGCTGCAGCTGGGCCAGACAGCACTCCCTTCCTACTTCACGGTGGAAGTCCACGTGTTACAGCACATACAGGAAGTGCTTTTTTCTTCATAGTTCCTGATGGAGAAGAAATTTTCCTCTAGGCTTGTGTCACAGCTTCTCCATTAGAGCCTATGTGCAAAAGGCTGTACGTGTGTAGTACCCAGCTGCACGCTATCTTTGAGATTGGGAGTGTTGTCTGCCATGATCTACGGCTCCTAGTCCACATTGCCTGCTAATCTGAAGTCTGTAATCGAGGGTATCGGTAGCATTAAAAGGTGGCGTCTTTAGAGTTAGTACTGTTATCTTTAATCAAAAGTTTAATTTAGCAAAGAAAGGGACATCTGTTTTTCATAATTAGCATGTGATTAGCAGGTGTAGTACATGTTGGTGTGGTCAAGAGAGTAACTATAGCCATAAATAGAAAAACATGTGACTGTGATAAAGCACAGAAGCACAGGGGACCCACAGTTGTCTGGTTACACAGTGATTATTGCAGGATCAAGCAAATACATTTGGATAAACAATTTATATATAGTTTGGTAATCATTTATATATGTATGATTTGCTATAAAATTATTACTATTCTGTATCTATAAGAATTGTTGAATGGGGGAAGCGCAGAGGGCCCTTAACGATTTTGCTATGAATCCCTATTACATTACATTGTTAAAGCTTTAGGTATGGTTAAAGGAAACCTGTCATTGGAGGGATAATGTGTCTATCATTGATGATCTCTTCTTGGAAATGTGACTTTCCTAGCTAAATAAAGTACTGAAACCATTGCATTACTGTAAATAACGATCCAGAAAAAGCATGCAGACCTCAAAGTCAGAGTGAAGTCAAAACGCGTGACCTTCATTTTTGTTCCCAGTAAGAGGCGCAAAATAGTATAGACAGTCCGGGAGGATAGAAAGGCAATAAGCATGATAGCAATGGTAAGCCCATATTCCTCTCTGGTTAGGTCCTTTTAAAGAGCCAGGTCTAGTTGGCTAGCAGCTTTACCGTTGCATGAGCTGGATGTCACTCCTAGCTCTTCCCCCACCATATCTGTCATTTCTCATCTCTAGCACAAAACTACTCATTTGGCAAAGTGTCTAAAAAAAGATCTGTCTTTTAATATCCCTTTACATAAACGGAAGAATAAAAGAAAGATTGACAGAAGCTAGACAGCCCTCCTATCAAACACTTGATGTTCTGCTTCATGTGCTCTTGCCATTTCGCATATTTGTGGAAGCAGGTCACATGTGCTGTTTCTTCTAATCAGTAATTTGGTTTTATTGTATTAGTACTAAAAACTTTTATGTTATCATGGATGCCATATATATGTATATATGTCAAACTTTTTTTTTTTATAGAGTAGAGAAGGGTTGAAACCCATTGACCCCTGACCATTTTGTTTTTCATTCTCTTCATCTCCCTGTTCATCTACTTTTTTTCCCCTTCCTCCTCTTCTGTTCCCTTCCTTACTCCTTTTTTTTCTCTAACTCATCTTATACCCTCTCCTGTTTTTTATTCAGTTGTGGACACTGGACATAACACAAAAAAAGTTAATTAAAGTATGCAGTACTGGTGTGTGTAATATACCCCTTCCTTCTGCTTCATTTTCGCTCCCCCGTCACACTAGCTGGTAATTGCCAACCATCAAAATGACAGCGGGGAGTTGCTCTATGAATACAGCAGCTCTAATAGCTGCTTCAGTCAAAAAATTCACAGCGCTTATAAGCACTATTAAGATGCGAGATAAAGCGATACAAAGTAACTGTCACGGTCTGGGGACCGGGGCACTAGGGTATGTGAGCTCCGGGGTTTGAGGAGTTAGTAGGAGTCACAGACAGGAGGGCTATCTGGGATGTTGGTCACAGAGAGAGAGGAACTAATGGTCTGTGCGTTCTCAGGACGCACTAGAGGCGCAGAATCTAAGAAGGGCCAGGTATTCGACAGAGCCTCTAGTGGTGAGGATGATTGGCTGCTGGACACCTTCCAGGTTGCGGCCCTCTAGCGCACCCACACAGACACAAAGAACTAGTCGAAGCATTGGGGAACTGGATACAAACAACAGGTAGAGAAGAAACTTGTAACCAAGAGGAGGAAGATAGGAACAGTGGCACACAATGAGAGAAAGAAAGTCACAAGCAAAAGGTGCAAAACGCACAGCAGAACAGCAGAGTATACTGAAAAAGGTAGCTAAACAAGGACACTCAGGAAGGGTAAGTAGCTTAGAGGCACACCTAGGAGCAGGAAGGTGTAACTTACAAAAGTAAGCAGATGTGCTTTGCACATGCATACAAAGAAGCTGAATAACAGAGGGAAAAGTACATAAAGAAGCACAAAGGGATGTATGCACACAGGGGGTGTGCAGACAAGGACGAATCCAACACAGCCACAAGGTAAGAGAGGAGCACAGAAATAAAGGGGTGACAGCGAAGCATAGGAAGATACACTGGAAGGTAAGTGACGGAATTGAAGTACAAGAAAGCAAGTAAATAGGAGGAAGCAAACAGACAAAGGCTGGAGAGGGAAAACACAGTAGAAGTGAGGCAATGAAGGCAGTATAGGGAGAGACTCACAGCACACAGGTGAAAGCAATTAAGGTCTACAGCAATATACTAATGGTAACCACTGAAATACTATAGTAGGTGCGCAAGGAGCAAAGCAGGGGATAACGCCAAACAGGGATACCAGCTGGTACAGGGAAGCCAAAGGCACAAGGATCCAATAGCAAGCGCAGGGAATAAGATCCCAGGGATAGTTAGAGCCACAAGGGGTACGGCACAAGGCATAAGACTTGTTGCTCGCACCAAGAGCAACAAGTGGGGAAGTCCTAAATAGGGAAGGAGGAGAGCAGATTGGCGGCAGCCTTGTGAGACACCATAGGCCGTCAGCCCAGAACCAGGGAGCAAAGCAAAAATCCGGCACGGATTTCCGGATATTGTGACAGTAACAATGTTATTTTTATTTCATTTGTCTGCAGAATTTGATCCGCATATGATGTCAGGTAAAGCAACCTGGCAAGTTAAAAAAAAATATATTTTTTTAATATTTGTTCCTAATTTTTTCCTATTTAAAATCTTTATTAACTCTTAGTTTACCCTAATCAGCCCTAATTATCTCCCTTTTCCTCTTTTTCTCTTACTATTTTGTTTCTGATCTTTTTCTTATTTTCCTAACCTGATTTTCTGATGTTTTTTTTATTATTATTTTCCTAACCTGATTTTTTTTTCTTGTTTTCCTAACCATTAATATCTATTGCATACAAAAAAGGAAAATAGGAAAATGATTGAATAAAATGTACACATTTTATCTACAGTAACACCATTTATTTTGATTGCTTGCAAAATAAAATAATTTTTGTACTTTTTATAATAAACTAATTCAAAAAAGAATAGAAGCTTTCTCTACATCTTTGCCATAGAAAAACCTGATTTGCAACAAACCTCCACCATCCTTTCAAGCTGGAAGTTGCAAAATGGGAAATAAGAGTTGAAAATAAAACCTTGTCCGTGCTATTTTTTTTTCTGTCTGTGTCTTTTTGAGGGAACTTCCCTTCAATTTCTGTCCTGGAGGCGTATCAAGAAGTGAGGGGAAAATCCTCCAAAGTGAGGGGAATTCTCTTCTAAGTCACTGGAACAGATGTCCCCATTTGAAGATAGCCCTCATCTTTTGGTCTGGATTGCCCATCAGTTTCTGTCTCGTTAACAATTCCCATTAGGAGAATTTGAGAGGGCAATTCTACCCAGGCAGCAAGAAAAACCAGATAGAGGTTCTAATCATATATTTCTCTATCCATAGCTAATGCATACATTTCAGATTCAAACCAGCCCTACAAAATGACAGCTAGGATCCGACAGGGTGGATCTACATGTAGGCTGTGGGAACACATCATCAGATCTTGGTATTTAAAATTTGATGCATGTAACTATATTTCATTCTTAAAAGTTATACAGTTCATGTGGAAAATAAATGTTGTATATATATACTGTAGTTTATCCACCTCTAATAGTGAAGCACATGTAGAAGTTTTTGTTTCCATGTAGAGGAACTGAATTTGGCAGGAGACATATTTGACTGCTCTGCTACATGTGATAAAAGTTATTGCTGTTGATTCCATTTACTTTTTAAAGCCAAACTCTGAGATCCCTTCTCTCCCCAAGTCTATACCTCCTACCTTTCTCTACCAGGGTTCAGTACAGCCTTATGGTTCCTCCAGAGGTTGCTAGGGGCAATGCAAACATTTTGACTCTCAGATAAGTAACCAATGACCCCAATGATCTTTTCTAGCTATCTGTGAGCCATTGTGAGCCATTCTTCCCTTATACAACCAATGTAAAAATAATTGTTTTCACTGACCACCATACGAATGTACCCTGAGGTAAAGCTATAGTAAATATTGGCAGGGATTCCCTGAGACCTGAAGGTTATTGCAAGAATTGGTCTATATTAAAAAGGTTGACAAAGGCTACTCTACACCATTTATTTTTCAGTGTGAAAGCAGCTAGTTATATGAACAAATTTGGTTTTAATTTACGTGTGAGGCCACTATGGTACCCCCAAATCCTTGCTTCGGCTGGGAGCGGTGGAAGGTTGCTAATTAGAATAGCCTACCCATTAGAGACTTCAGGTGCAATTGGGCAAGTAAAGGAGTGAATGGGCTGGGAAAGAATGGGAAAGGAGTGAATAGACAGAGAAAGGAGTGAATGGGCTGGGAACAAAGTGAATGGGTGGGGAAAGGATTACATGGGTTGGGAAATGTGAAGTCAGAAGCAGAGACTGACTCTGACCCCAAAGGCAGCAAGGATGTAATGTAAGCCTGAACTACAATAGGACTGTTACATGACCAGTTGCATGCTCATGGACAACAGGCAGTGCTGAAAGGTCATGGATAGCGGAAATCACTTCCTGGAATTCAACTTTAAAACCAAACTTTGGGCAAAATATTGATAGTTTTGTGTAGTATGTGAAAGGGCTAGGACCTCAACATTTTTATGATTTTGGCCAAATTTGGGAGATATTGCATTACTTCTTGTCTATTAAATGGGTAATAGAATAATATGTTAGGTTAAATCCCACCATCAGTGACAAAGACAATAATAAACACACATTTGTAGTAGGGAAGGGAGTGGTTAGAACCTCGGTAAAACCTATTTTCAATTGGATCCCTAAATTAAAAAAATAATAAAAACTCCTCTTCCAGTTTGCATGACACCCTGCATCATTCAACTACTTCCTAGGAGCCCAAGGTGTTAAGGCTCCGCCCCCCACTCAGGGCTTACAGAAGAATTCTGGAGATAGTGGCACTGGAGATCCATACTATTGCTGTCACACAAAGCACAGGGTTCCAGATCTCCAGCGGTCCAACACTCCTCCTGCCCACTGCTCCCATCTACAGTGACGCTCAGGTGAGTGCAGAGGGAGTGTTGGACTGCTGGAGTTCCGAAACAATGTGCCTTGTGTGAGAGTAACACAAATTACTTTTTAGTCAGTCTGAATGCATTAGAAAATAATGGGTTTAATCAGGCTTTAGAAGGTCACATTTTAACCACCCACTGACTCTATAAAATGTTTTATTTATATTCGTTTCTAACATATGGGGTGGAAATGCTTACTACCTCAACAGCAGGAAATCATTCTCTCTCTCAAGACCCGAGCTACTTCTCAATACAAGTAATGCACATTACTCAGCCTCTGTTATTACATTAGCTGCATATCATGAACCTCACATGTGTCTCGCTCCATGCAGATCGCATGGGAAAATGTCATATAGGATTTTGCAAGCCACTGGCAGACGTTGCCATGGCAACTTACCATTTACGATTTTATATATACTTATATATCCACAGGAACCAATTTCACAAGAAGGAGACCTAAACAATCTGTGTGATACGTACAAGAATTTTATAGGGTTTTTTCCGTCATAGTTGGTGACAAGAATGATATGTACTTGTGTGTTTTATCCTTTGCTTGGCAGGGAAAGGAAGGCATAGTTGCTCGAGAGAGAGGTGGGGCCCCGGCGGCATACCTTATCCATGGCACTCTAGCTGTGCTGAAAGTACAGATCCCATCATGCCTCTGCATCTCGGAGTCACATCTGTGGCTCTCTGAGTTTTGCAATGCCGCACAGGATTTGTAGTTCCAGCTGCAGTACAGAGGTTGCTTACCCTTGGTATAGATGTGCTTCATTTGAGACATGTACTTTTAAGTTGGGGTGTGCAAACTCTGGCTCTGCAGCTGTGGTGAAACTAAAATCCCATCATGCATCTGCTTTTGAGAGTCATGCCTGTGGCTGTCAGAGTTTTGCAATGCCTAATGGGATTTGCACTAATGTGAATGCAGGAGGGGTGAATGAAGGACATGATCCCCCTCCACCATTCACAGATTTAACTGCGGCAGAGAAAGATAAGGTATTTTGCTGTGCAGGGCAGAGTGACAAGTTTGCTTTAGTGCCCCCTTCCATAGTGGCGTATAGTCATCTTCCCTTCGCTCCATTCAGAGAAGGAGACAAGAGAGGAAGCCCTGTATAAGGTCCAAGGCACAACTCCTTGTCTGGAAAGTCAAAGAGGATCCTCAAACTTCCCCGAGCTGCATGCTTGTTTCTGGCCAGAAAGTATGGAAGCCAGTGACAGCCATGGGACCTATTTTATAAGTACATTTCCTTTAACAAGGGAAGACCAATTAGAATTCAAGAACCAAACAGAATAATGTGAAACCTTCAGTCTGCAAACAGTTTAGAGAATGAGAACAAAATTGCCTCCTTTAATCATCATTAACAAATAGCACATTTTAGTCACTGTCTCCTAATCCAATAAAATGAAATGCCACTAGGAATTACGTCCCATCCATTTTCATTTACTCAAAGCTGTTTTCACGTGATAATACTTTGTTAATGGAAGTCTATTGCTGTCTCTGTGGATACCATGCCAGTTTTCTTGCCCTCTTTTAATTGCCTGAAAATGTAATGTCATTTAGAGAATATTAGAGGTGGGAAATTATCCATCACGTACAGTTCTGGCTGATGAACCTTAAATGAACGGGAAGCAAGAAAAATGTCCCCTATGGGGACAAAGGCAGCAATACAAATCTGACATGTGTTCTACACCTTCCTTACTCTGTCCAACTATAAAAGGATGGAATTGGAGTTGGGCTTTAATCATCCATCTTGTGAATAAATTAGTTAGTAAGACTGCATGAGCTTGCAGGGCTCTAGGGCAGGGCTGTTCCAAAACTATTCGCCACCAGAGGTAAGGGGGTGCAGGTTGGGTGCTGCCTGTGAATGGTCATTCCGAGGAGGGGGTGCTGTCAGTGAATGGGCGTTCCGCAGGGGGTGGTAAAGTAGGAAAATAGCAAGGAGAACACTACCACCCGGGTCTGCCTGTGCAAGAACAATTTTACAAGTATCCTGTGGAGACTCTTACCTAAAATGGGGCTAAATTAATTTTGATGGTTAGAAAAAGCAAACAAATACTGGAATGTACCAAGTTAATTATCAAGCTCATCATCTATGTATATGGTCAATGGGTTTCCATGTCTTTATATTTCAGAGAGGACATTTCTACACAGTGAAGATCCTGTACACATGTGGCTATGCTGCTTCCCTGCTGGCGCTGGTGAGTGCTATCAGCATCTTCTCCCTCTTTAGGTGAGTGTATCTTACTGATTTCTATCTTCCTGCAGGTTAAACAGAATTCTACTGAGTACTGTTCACATCTAAACTTGATATATTGTGCAATTTTGAAAAACAAACACTTTAAAAAAGCTGTTTATGAAATCTCCATTAATCTAATTGGCAAGCACATGAGAAAAAGTTGAGCTGGTCAGAACCAAAGACAAAGAAAATGCTTCCATGATGCAACTGGAGCCCTCCTTATTCTACTCTTTGTAAGCTGTGCCATGCTTTAGCATAACATAGTGAAGGGATGGGCAAAGACATAGTATTTGGGAGTGGGTCTGGACCGGAGGAGCTACACATTAGCTGCAAGACCATTACACTATACACATGTAGCTTCCCAGTCAAAGCTCCATAATTACCTAGATTGCCGAGGTCTATGGCAATGTTTACATCCCTTGGCAGCTTCTTCACCCATGGACGACTTGTAGAAGGCCGATAAGAATTCATCCGTCTCCCAGGCAGCTTAAAGTGTATATAAACCCTAACAATGAACTTCTCTTACCCTAAGTCCTCCTACTTGCGAGATGTTCCTTGCAATCCATAAGAAAAGAAGTAGGTAGGGCTGACACTATGTGCTTTGGAATTTAGAGCCAAAAATACACCAGCTTGTCATGTCAAAGAGGATGGTAGGAGCACACATTATTTCTGGCACATCAGCAGTTATTTTAAACTGGTGTTTAAAGGGATAAAATAAGGGGAAATGTGCATGCATTCCAGAGATGTACTAAATATGTTTCTGTTTTTATTGTTCCATGACATATATTTTACAGTATATCGAAATGCCAAACCACATGGAATATATTGCAGCTTAGCAGTTCTTAGATGTGGTGGCTGTATTAGTTTTCTTTCTCCTGGCTTTTTTTTTTTTTTTTTCACCAGGTGATTCTGATAATAAAACATTTCTTATCATAGGGTGACAATGCTCATTCACTACAATGTACTGTGTCTATGGAGGGGCAGTGCTGTCATGCTAGGCTTCTCTCTTGATTTTGGCTACTAACACCTTCTCCTCTGAATTACATAGAGGGACATTGCGTTGTTGTTCATATAATATAGCTAAAAGCTGAAAACATTGTTCGAGATTTCCGTTGAGTCCATAGGAAGTTAAGAGGGCACAAGATTTCTGACAAGAGCATCAAGTTTTTCTCTATATTTGCAGAAAATTTACCTAAAGTGGACCTTCAGTCCACTAAGCAACCTTTCCTCCCTGAACTTCTCTT
>NW_017309535.1:43844-45990 GCF_000935625.1 Nanorana parkeri
ATGTTCTTCTCCTGCAGCCTCCAGAGATACCCTCGTAATATCCCAGGAGGCTGCAGGAGCAGGACAACACAGCGGCTGATGGGTGGACCTGATGCGCTACATCGGGGGCCAGCTGCCTGAATTTGAAAGGGGCAGCTGGCTCCCAATGACTGAGGAGGACCAAGATGTTGGTGCAGACAGTGCAGGGAATGAGAATAAAACTAACTCAGCAGCATGGTGAGGCTGGGAGTGTCTAGCTAAGGGATGTGCTAACTAGTAGCAAAACAGGAGGGGGAAACAGAGTACATGCCAAATCTCCAAAAATAACAAATAATAAAACAGACTGCTGTGGGAGCAACAAAGCTTATTGCACCCTTACAAAATTACTAATTTAATTTCACCTTCCCCATTGACGACAATATATTTCCCAAAAATAGTGACATTTTAAAGAAATCTTTTGTTTTCACTTACATTTCAGGGAATTGGTACACTTAATTTCACCCGCTACTCTTAACAAACTCACCCCCTGCTCATCTTAGCTTCTATTCATTCCCTTGCTGCTCCTTTCACTCTCTGTGAGCCCTGGATAAGTTAAAGTGAAAGCCCTGTGTAAGTTCAGGCTAAGGACCAACAGTCTCACTTTGCGTTCTTTGAAAAGCAGCCATAGCCTGAGTAGAAAAACTGGTCCTCTACCACCATGCTGCATAGAGGAATCCTTGCTTTACCCCCTGCTGGGTCAGAGCCAGAAGAGCTCAGTAGAGAGCATGAGCTTGCCCTCTGTGGTCTCATTTCAGAAGTCAAGCGCAACCCCTACTGGGTCAGATCTACATCTCTGCAATGAGACCACAGAGGGCAAGGGTCCCACTTTGCAGCTGCTGGCAGGGGACAGGCTTTTCTACTCTAAGAAAACCAACTATAAGACTTTGAACACCTTTTGCTTTGATGCAACTGGAAGGTAATCAGCTGATTTACACATGGGCTTTAATTATTCACTTTGTCAATGGCTAAGGAAGAAAGAAATTCAAGAAAATTGACTTTCCCTTTATGCCGTGCATCCTCAGATAGCCTCAAATTTCATTTTTTTAAAACACAGATAAAGTCTATCACTTGATCTACATTTATTGCACTTGTAATTATAAGACATTTACATAAGGCATGTATTTGCTATCGGTTATAATGCTCTGCTGCCTCCCAGTGGGACACGTCTGTGAATGCATAACAACAGCTATGCTGATGAGCTGTAGCGAATACAAATCATTGTACCGCTTAGAAATCAACATTATATTGAGGAGTGCTTTATTAAAGCAGAGATGCTGAACCTGATAAGAAAATAAGTATTCATGACTTTGACTTTTCAAACTCAGGGGAGGTTAGTTCCTCCTGAAATTATTTTTCTTTCAATGTCCCGGCTTCCCAGCGGTATACAGAATTGGACTGTTGATTGACACTTACTCATGGTTCATATCCTTTCGTTATTTGGATGTTGCAGGTAAGGAGTCACCAGTGTATAAGATAATGACTCATGGGAGAAGACTATATGACACTATAAGCCATTGGAACTCCATGTTCTCAATCTGGCACTGCTTAATAAACCTTGGCAGTTCTTAAAATGCAAATAAGAGCAACACAAGAAGAACTCGTCATTCTTTGCTCGGCAGAAGGACACAGAAGGAATTGACTGCCTAAAGTGATAATAAAAAGGTTAGGTCCCGCTGGGCACAGCCATAACACAGAGTGTCTTATTGGAGACTATACCTGTCTTGTCCAATGCTGCCTGATTGTGTCTAACTGACTCTACTATAATGAGGGTAGATAAGAAAACAAGCATCAAGGCATCCTGGTAGGCACTATATGTGCTCTACAGGATTTCCTTCTAGCTGCTGTTAATGGGATCAGTATAAGAGCCAACAATGAAGCTATATAACATGATAACAGGAAGTGGGTTTGCATTAATTTAAAATTATGGATCTTGAGGACAGTATTTGAATTGGAGTTTATGACAATGCTGTCACTTAAAAAAAAGAAATGATAAAATGAAAACATACAGATTAAAAGGAAAAGAAGGAGGTTGGCGTTCAGCAACATTTATAGGGTTCTGAAACGGGGCTAGTTGCCAGTGACAGATCAATTTGTCCACCTCAGTGCCCATTGACAGGGGCATCTTTCC
>NW_017309535.1:46214-61499 GCF_000935625.1 Nanorana parkeri
GGCAGGGTCAATAGGAAAAAGACAGTAATGGGGGCAAGGGATGCATACAAAATGCAAGGTCAGAAGATTGGGAAGGGTCAGATGCTCTCTTAGCTTTTTTTCCACTGCTGCCTATTTCCCTATCGCTGAGCTTTCCCTGCTCTTTCGGTCACATTTGTCACAAGATAAGGGGTCCCATTGAAAGATCTATTCATTTTCTGTTGACAGCCATAACATTTTGCATTCCCTTCACTTTCTCTCCTGGTGACAATGGCTATCAGATACATGAGGGTAGATCTCCCGAATGGGAAGACAGATGGGAATAGAACCCTGACAGAGGTTCTAACCATTCCCCACTCTGTCCAAGAATGGAATAAACATTTTGGCTAGGTGTCTGTGAAGGTTTTCATTCACCCAGGTCATGGTATATCTGTAAAAAAAATAAATCAAGGCAACTGGACTTGCTGTATTTTTCTTGGACGTTTCACTGGTCATCCTACCCGCTTTCTCGATTCATCTGGTTGGATGACCAGTGAAACGTCTTCAAGAAAAATACAGCAAGTCCAGTTGCCTTGATTTATTTTTTTACAGATATATGTTTTGGCTAGAGTTCTACTTTCAAGTCTGAGGACTAATAATGTGATCTCTATTGGAACAAACCACTTTTCGGGCAGAGCTGCACATTGATGGACTCTACCTGTGCACCCTCCGCCCCAACCACTTTTCTAGATATCCTCTGACCAATGTCACATGAACCTATCAATGGAGCGAGCCAAAAATTGGTGATTGCAAGAACAACTTCCACACCCACTATCCACACAGTGTTTTATGGTACCTCAGGGGCGTTAAAATGGCAATGGCAAACAATTATTTTAGCCATATGTCCATTTTGTCAGCAGTGTTACCAGGGGGGTGCTATCACCCTTATCATCAGCCACCATATTGCACCACCATAGGTTACACTTTGCTGTCGATGGACTAGTTCCCCATCAGGTCCACTCTGCTACTGACTGATAGAAGGCAGTAGGTAGATTCCATAGCCAATAGCAGACTATTGTCTATAGAATCCACCCACTTCCTGTTGTCAATGAAGGAAGGCGAACCTGATGAGGAACTAGCCATTCGGAGTTCTGCATCAGGCTTCTCCGACTGTTGGTGATATTGGTAGCAATAACCAGTGACTCATGCTGTGCCCCTTTGCTTATGTGGCTAAGGATTCAGTTGATGTCAGTGGTATTTCTATCGCTGTTATATATAACCGCTTCCTAGAAACACTATTTATATAGGATGTTCGACTCAAATCGAATGTAACAAATGTTTGATGTTTGGACAGACACCTGAACCTGTGTTTGTAACGAGTTTCTAGTTGTCAGTGAAAAAAAAACGTGCTCTGTCATTAATTGTTCTGTGTTTTGTCAGTAATATGGATGGGGGACGGGTGACGCGTTGGCAAACCTGACATTGAGGTTCATGGAATTCAAGTTGTAAGATGACCTCACAAAATAGAAATTGTGCTTTATTCCTCAGTGTATAAACTGTTCATTTTGTGAAGTGTTTGAAGCTGTGTCTGTTTTTAATATAAGTGGAGTTTCAGGATTATATTCTCTAAACCGTTTTGTATCACATTTCCACAGGAAACTGCACTGTCCAAGAAATTTCATACATATGAACCTATTTGTGTCCTTTATTATACGTGGTGCAGCAGTATTTGTCAAGGATGCCATTCTCTTCGCTGATGAGGATGTTGATCATTGCACCATGTCTACGGTAAAAGCTTTTTAGTGTGTTTGTCTCTGAACAGCATAGCTGGGAATTTGCCGGCTTTTAGCTGGAATTGCCGGCTACTCAATATATTTATTGGAACTCCAGCTGTCAGGGGTAGTTCTCCTGCTGATTGACAGGAGTAATGGCAGCCACTCCGAGTGTTACAAGCAGTAGGCAGAGAGTGTCTCACACTTTAAACTACTCTGTCCTTTGTTTGTATTAGGATGCGTTTAGGTGAAAAAACAAAAAGGAACAGAGCGCCACCTCCGCGTGTAAAATCGTTTATTAACATAAATAAAACAAGGGATTTTAATTTTGATTCTGGTAAAGGGGCTTGCCCCTGAAACGCGTGAATTTTGGCTGACTGCGGCCGGTGGATGGTGATTTGACCGGAGGCAGCGTTTAGGTGAACCTGTGCTTTCTACTTACCTCTACTTACCTCTCCTTTGCTCCAAGAGTAAGGAGAGGAAGTCATTTGTAAACTGTAAGTCATAACTTCAAGGCTCTGCAAGGCTGACGATCCTGTCCACATTGCCATGAGACAGCATGGATGCCAGAGTGGTCAATCACCAATAAGGATGAGCAAGGTGATTTTGATAAAATTGGTTTTGGTGTGAAATAACTGATTTTAGCTTATCAAAATTTTGCTGAAACGGTACCACACAAGCGCTTACTTCACAATCTGAGGGCTATGGGCATAGATGAGGTGGTGCGTACGTGGATAGAGAACTGGCTACGGGAACGTGTCCAGAGGGTATCTGTAAATGGCACCTTTTCGGACTGGGCTAGTGTAATGAGCGGTGTGCCTCAGAGTTCTGTGCTGGGTCCCATATTGTTCAACCTATTCATTAATGACATCGGGGAGGGAATAAATAGCCATGCTTCCATGTTTGCAGACGATAAAAAAATAGGGAGGGTACTAGAAACGGATCGTGACAATATAACATGACAGGAGGACCTGGATAAAATAGGGGAGTGGGCAATACTATGGCAGATGAGGTTTAATGTCGATAAATGCAAAGTAATGCCCTTTGGACATAAAAATAAACAAATAGGCTATACAATCATGGGTATGCTGCTAGGGAAGTCAGAAATAGAAAAAGATTTTGGGGTCATTGTAGACCACAAACTGAATGGTAGCTTGCAGTGCCAAGCTGCGGTAAACAAAGCTAGCAGGGTCTTGTCCTGTATTAAGAAGGGGATGTATTGCAGGGACAAGTCTATAATTGTGCCTCTATATAGATCGTTGGTTCGGCCACATCTGGAGTACGCGGTCCAGTTTTGGTCGCCGGTACTGAGAAGGGATGTCCTTGAACTGGAGAGAGTCCAGCGGAGGGCAACAAAACTAATTAGGGGAATGGAGGACCAGAGCTATGAGACAAGGCTTCTGAACTTAAACATGTTTACCCTGGAATTAAGGAGATTAAGGGGGGATATCATTTTCATGTACAAGATGTTCAATGGTGACAGCAACATTGGCAACAAACTGTTTGAGATTAACTCCATTACAAAGACTAGAGGCCACCACCTAAAGTTGGTGGAGAAAAAATTCCAGCACAATGGGCGAAGAGGGTTCTTTACAGTAAGAGCGGTTAAGGTCTGGAACTCACTGCCATCGGCAGTGATTTCAGCCACGAGTGTAGATTTGTTCAAGAAACGTTTGGACAATTTCTTGAGGGACCGTAATATCCAGGGATACCAGTATCCCTAAGAATGAGATGATGCGTGGACCTATATGGGTTGGACTTGATGGACGTATGTCTTTATTCAACCCCAAATACTATGTAACTAGGTAACTATGAAGCTCTCCATTTCACTCATGGAGCTTCTTAGAAGAAATTTGCTTGAATATAAAAATGCTGGCTCCAAAAACCACCAAAAACACCCTTTATATCGCCTACCTTACTGATTTAAATACATTTCACCAAAATTGTAACATTTTGCTGAAATCTCGTGAAATCACATTTGCTAAAATATTGGGAAAGGGAAAACTCTCAATTTGACTCGACCCTAGTCTTCAAGCATCAGCGCGGTCATGTGGGAGGAAGGGACGTTATTCACTTTTTTATATATGGAAGTACTTACGTTATTGTTCTTCGCTCCCTGGTATGGCAGGGTTGAGAATGGGAAGTGAGTGCTCATAGTGGGGATATTGTTAATGTAAATTTGTTGCTTTTCCCTGCATGACCAAAGCACAGGTTAGATATAAATGTTGTTCTTTTTGTACTCACGTGTTAAGCTGTGCCAAGTCTGTGTTGAGATGAGTTAGGCTGTGTCCTTTTTGTATTCCAGGTGAGCTGTAAGGTGGCCATGGCATTTTTCCAATACTCCATCTTAGCTAATTTCTCCTGGCTGCTGGTGGAGGGGATGTATCTGCACACTCTACTCACCCTCACCTTTACCTCTCAGAGAAGATATTTTTGGTGGTACATTGTCATTGGCTGGGGTGAGTGATAACAGGAAGTGTTAAATAGTGAATGTTGTGCACTCTACTGGTTTGCCTCCGTTTGGCCTTAGAGGATAAACAGAACTAGGTGTAAACATATTTTTAATGGCCTGCCAGACCAAACGGGTGAAAAAGTTCAGAGCCTTTCATTAAGTAATTAAGGGAAAACAGCCTATGTGTTTCGGAGGCAACAACACTCCCCTTTAGGGCTTGAAACAATAATGTTACAGAACGCTACATATAATTATAGTCCAAAAGGATAATTCATACCACACCAGTTAAGAGATTCCTTTGGCTCAGTTTTTTAAGTCCCCACATTATTGTTTAACATCCTGATGAAGGGAGAGCGTTCTTGCCCCTGAAATGTGTTTGATGCTAAATAATTAAAGACTCTTTAAATACTTTCACCTGTTTGTTCTGAAGCCCATTCAAAATATGTTTACACTCTAAGCTTCTCCAAGGTCCCCCCACTAAAGGAGACCGGTTGGAGCCACCTTACAGGAGCCAGTGAGCTTGATTGTAAAACCTTGGTAGATTTGGACTTTTGAATGAGCATACAGGTGAAACTCTAATAATTAGAATATTGTGCAAAAGTTCATTTATTTCACTAATGCAACTTAAAAGGTGAAACTAATATATGAGATAGACTCATTACATGCAAAGCAAGATAGTTCAAGCCGTGATTTGTCATAATTGTGATGATAATGGCTTACAGCTCATGAAAACCCCAAATCCACAATGCCCACACTGCCTAGCAACAAGTGAACCCGGCTTCTTAGCCAATCAGGAAGATAGGAGGCGGGACATTTCCTGATTGGAAAGGAAGCCGGCTCCATGCTCCTTCGGCACTGCTGGTCAGAGGGAGATCTCCCTCTGACTAGAAGTTCCGGTATCGCAGCATTTGGGCAGGTACGATCACTCACCCAAATACTTGGTATCGGCAGTGATACTAGTATTGGTATCAGTGCACCCCTAGTTGAATCGAAGAAAAATGAAAGATTCATATAAAAATAAAGAAGCCTAACATTTATTTTTTTAAACATTTTTTTTAAGTCCGCGCCCCCCTAATACACACGCATATACTTGTCAGGTGCGCCTACTTGCCGCACATGTTGCTTATCGCCGCAAACGGAGTGAGAGCAATAATTTTAGAGCCATTAAGGCCGGGTTCACACCTGGGCGTTTTACAGCGCTGATCGGCGCGCTGAGGGGGAGGGACTGGATTCCACGCTCCGAACCGCCAGTGCTGACTGGCGGAACGGACGGGGGAGGGGGCAGGTACAGCTGGCTCTGCCTCTAGATAGATGTATATATAATACACTTTTCAATCTAATCAGCTAAATAGGTACTAGGTGCACCAAAAGAAACATTCAAAGCTTTACAGTTCCCTTACTGCAGATTAGAACAGCCTGTCCCAGCATGCTGCAGAGAAAGACTTGGGATGTTGAGGAGGAATCAGTCAAGGATCAGACAGAGGGTGGCCTTAACTTAAAGTTTAGGACATGGACACAGAGTAAATTGACAATGCCAACAGGATAGAAGGGTAAGCCATAAGCACCGAACTATGCTCAACAGTAAAAGAAGAGAGAGCAGTAACAACAGCTGCCAAATGCAATTCCCTAGATAGTGCACTGGATGGCAGCAGGGTACAGTTTGAGTCACAAGCAGAACTGATTACAGGAAATAATCTTTGTACCGTGCAGTGTACACACTCGGCCCATCCTTGTTCTCTAAGATGCTTTGAATGGGCCTGATGCCAGGGAGGATGTATCATGATCCGTGGACACCCAGTTGCCAAAAAGCATTCCGACTAAACCCAGAAGTATCACAGATGGCGGCATGGGGGGATAGTGTAGGGAACCGAAGATCGATTCGATGCGGCTGGAGAAGGGCATACGTATAAGTTAAGTGTGCCCTAATGTGCAATTATGCTGTGCATGCTTGCACATTACAGCGTGTATATAGTGTAGGGAACCGAAGATCGATTCGATGCGGCTGGAGAAGGGCATACGTATAAGTTAAGTGTGCCCTAATGTGCAATTATGCTGTGCATGCTTGCACATTACAGCAAACCCCCCACCTTTTCAAATAGCGGTTTATTTCTGCTTTAAACAGTACAATATTTACAATTATTTGCGTTTACCTGGGCCAACATCCCACTTTTGTCTCTGCAACCAATGATGCATCCCCAGCCCCGTTCACTTACTGGCTGCGAGATTCCCCCAGGCAACAAATGAAGGAAAGCAAAAGGTGACTGAGGCCATGGTTTGCTAGAATGCCGCGACCACCCGTGTCCTTGCATGCAACTAGCTCTGAGCTCCACTGTGTAGTAAAGAGCATGGCATGTTGGCGTGCCTGTCTTTGTACGCCAGCTTAGAGCGGAACTTAATTACCTCTAGTTTAGTTATCTCTGAAATGGTGGTAATACTTATTGAATAGTGACACAGCCATAGCCATAGTGACACATTGTGAAAGTGGCCCAAATAAGAACTACCTGAATCTGTTGCATATGTCGGAACTCTTAACAAGACTGTAATGAATTAGGTGCAGGACTTTTTAAAGGGAACACATTGTCAAAAAGTTTTGCAACTGCTTATCCCCATTATGTTTTGATGCATCTGGAATGTATTTACCTGAATTAAACTAAAATTCAGATGGCCTTTAGAGCCCTTTAGGGTTATCTTATGATGAGCTGGAGTGTGAACTCAGTTCGCCTGAGTCTGTCCAAAACTGTGACTGACACCCGCTCCTGGCCCAATCAGTTCCTGGAGTTGTGACAAAGGCATTTACTGCCGTGACATGTGGCTGGGGGCTCCAGGATGGGGCTCAACTGATTGGGCGTGGAACTATCGCCCTTTATCTTTTACAGGCAAGGAAGGTGCAATCTTAGCCTCTATTTGGATTGCAGTTGCCATGGTGCTACACATGTGATCATCTATGACATCATCAGCCATTTGAGGGCTTGAAAGTTCAGTTGAGAGCTAAAATAAGCACAGCTTAGAGATGAGACTGGACTTGGTGCAACCCCAGTTCACTTGAGTTCACCTAAGCCCGCTCACAACTCTGACCGCCACCACCTCTTCCAGGCCCAATTAGTTGCAGGGAAGTGCATTCCTCGTTCTGCAGCTATATCTCACAAAAGGACTGGGAACGCCCCCACCAATTGGGGAGGGGTGGTGGCCAAAGTTTTGAGCGTTTTTTTTTGCAAAAGCAAACAAACTGTGTACGCGCCAAGCCCAGGCTCATCTCTACTGGCAACCGTGATGGTTGGCATGCCTTGAAAGTAAACAAACTGGGTTTGCGCCAAACCCAGCCTCATCTCTACTGGCAACCTTGACGGTTGGCATGCCTTGAAAGTAAACAAACTGGGTTTGCGCCAAACCCAGCATCATCTCTACTGGCAACTTTGACGGCTGGCATGTCTTGAAAGTAAACAAACTGGGTTCACGCCAAGCCCAGGCTCATCTCTACTGGCAACCTTGACAGTTGGAATGCCTTAAAAGTAAACAAACTGGGTTCATGCCAAGCCCAGCCTCATCTCTACTGGCAACTTTGACGGCTGGCATGTCTTGAAAGTAAACAAACTGGGTTCGTGCCATGCCCAGCCTCATCTCTACTGGCAACCTTGACAGTTGGCATCCCTTGAAAGTAAACAAACTGGGTTCGCGCCAAGCCCAGGCTCTTCTCTACTGGCAACCGTGACAGTTGGCATGCCTTGAAAGTAAACAAACTGGGATCGCGCCAAGCCCAGCCTTATCTCTACTGGCAACCTTGACAGTTGGCATCCCTTGAAAGTAAACAAACTGGGTTCATGTCAAGCCAAGGCTCATCTCTACTGGCCTCCTCTCTATTGGCAACTTTGACAGTTGGAATGCCTTGAAAGTAAACAAACTGGGTTCGTGCCAAGCCCAGCCTCATCTCTACTGGCAACCTTGACAGTTGGCATCCCTTGAAAGTAAACAAACTGGGTTCGTGTCAAGCCCAGCCTCATCTCTACTGGCAGCCTTGACAGTTGACATGCCTTGAAAGTAAACAAACTGGGTTCGTGTCAAGCCCAGCCTCATCTCTACTGGCAGCCTTGACAGTTGACATGCCTTGAAAGTAAACCAACTGGGTTCGCGTCAAGCTCAGGCTCATCTCTACTGGCAACCTTGACAGTTAGCATGCCTTGAAAGTAAACAAACTGGGATCGTGCCAAGCCCAGCCTCATCTCTACTGGCATCTTTGACAGTTGGCATCCCTTGAAAGTAAACAAACTGGGTTCGTGCAACGCACAGGCTCATCTCTACTGGCAACCTTGACATTTGGCATGCCTTGAAAGTAAACAAACTGAGTTTGTGCCGAGCCAAGCCTCATCTCTACTGGCAACCTTGAAAGTTGGCATCCCTTGAAAGTAAACAAACTGGGTTTGTGCCAAGTCCAGCCTCATCTCTACTGGCAACTTTGACGGTTGGCATCCCTTGAAAGTAAACAAACTAGGTTTGTGCCAAGTCCAGCCTCATCTCTAATGGCAACCTTGACAGTTGACATGCCTTGAAAGTAAACAAACTGGCTTTGTGCCAAGCCCAGCCTCATCTCTACTGGCAACCTTGACCGTTGGCATGCCTTGAAAGTAAACAAACTGGCTTTGTGCCAAGCCCAGCCTCATCTCTACTGGCAACCTTGACCGTTGGCATGCCTTGAAAGTAAACAAACTGGCTTTGTGCCAAGCCCAGCCTCATCTCTACTGGCAACCTTGACAGTTGGCATCCCTTGAAAGTAAACAAACTGGGTTCGCGCCAAGCCCAGGCTCATCTCTACTGGCAACCTTGACAGTTGGCATGCCTTTGAAAGTAAACAAACTGGGTTCGTGCCAAGCCCAGCCTCATCTCTACTGGCAACCTTGACAGTTGGCATCCCTTGAAAGTAAACAAACTGGGTTGCGCCAAAGCCCAGCCTCATCTCTACTGGCAACCTTGACAGTTGGAATGCCTTAAAAATAAACAAACTGAATTCGTGACAATCCCAGCCTCATCTCTACTGGCAACCTTGACAGTTGGCATGCCTTGAAAGTAAACAAATGGGGTTCGTGCCAAGCCCAGCCTCATCTCTACTGGCATTCTTGAGAGTTGACATGCCTTGAAAGTAACAGTTATGGGAGACCATGACATTGGTGGTCTAGTTCTGCAGTTTACAGGTGTGCAGCATCTCTTGGCTTTTTGAAGTTCATTCCCCTGAAATGGTCTACTGGGGTGAACAAGTCACGTGAACAATGACTGAAGCATCAGTTTCTAGAGTTACTGCAGTCAGCAGTTGCTTTATTTTTTTGCTGTTCAAAAGTTTTACTAAACTATTGACTTTGTTGATGCATTTGCCTCAACATAAATCATCTACATCAAACTCCAAGGAGCACAAGAAGAACATCAAGAACAAATGGCAAGTGCTCCCTCTTGTCACTTGTGCGTGCAGCACCTTTAAATGCAAAGAATAATAACATTTACATATCAAGTTTAGTAAATATGTGACAGGATTTTAGAACTCCAAGGTTTACCGATGCATTATCTTGGGTAACAAACTTCTGTTAAATTGCTTTATCAGTTTTACGTCTCCGGAAATTAATTTAAAATGCTGGCAACTGTGGTGGCCCATGGTAATCCGACAACAGCTGAGTGTGTTTACAAAATTGGAAACACAGGGGAAATATGCAAAGATGGAAGACCTGAAAGTTCAGAACTTTATTCCTCATGCAGCATAGAATTTGTTCTTCTCATTAGAGACTGAAATTACATTTGTTATTTAAAGTAGGGATACCTGTTGAACAACTCTTGTTCTGCCTGTCAGAATGACATGGCAGCAGTAGAAAAGTTGCCTCATCCTTTGGAATCCTGGAGAAAATTGATTGGAATACTTGCATCCCGGTCTACAGTCTGTTTGTGTTAGTCCAACTTTTTCCCCCAAATTTTCTTCTTTTATACGCTATAAAGGCTTTCTCTTCTCAGGTGAAAATTTACATGGAGGGCATTTAAAGTAGTATTAAACTCTCAGAATTTTTTTTATAATATTGAATCCAGATCCAAAACAAATATACATTGCCCAGCGTATTATTTGTTTACATGTTTCCTGGTCATCATGTTCCTGGCAAGCTCCAACTCTCTCTCAGCTTAGCTTCCTTGAACTTCCTGTCCAGTTCAAGATTACAAGGGACAGAGCAGTTTCCAGCAGATGTCTATCTACGAGCTTGGAGAATGGCGCAAAGGATTGGATTGCCCTGCTGTGCCTATGTGTTTATGGAGGTACACATGGCTTATTAGGACACACAACGGTGGCTCCATAGGACCTTGCATGGGAAAGGAGCCACCCTAAAACGGGATATTAGGAACAGAGCTCAGGGGACATACCACAATATGGCCACTAGATGGAGCTGAGGATCATAGGAAATAAGTATTTCCTCTCCAGGTTGAATGTGACTCATTTACAAAGGATAGATTAAATCAGGAAAATACCACATGGTGGCCACTAGATGGCGCTAAGGATCATAGGAAAAATCACATTTAACCTGGAGAGTAAAAACTTCTTTCCTATGATCCTCCGTTCCACCCAGTGGCCACCATGCAGTATTTTCCTGAGTCACTCTTTCCTTTGTAAATAAAGGTATTTTTTCTCCAAGTCAAATGTAATCTACAAAGAATAGAGTTAATCAGGAAAATACCACATGATGGCAGCTGGATGGAAGAGAGGAGTTGAAGATCATAGGTAAAAGGTATTTTCTCCAGGTCAAGTGTGATTTATTTACAAAGTGGCTCAGGAAATACCGCACGATGGAGATGAAGATCATAGGAAATCAGAATTTTATCTTCATGTTGAATGTTATTCTTTTAGCAAGAATTATGCGAATCCGGAAAAAAACACATGATGTCCACTAGATGGCGCTGAGGATCATAAGCAATAAGTATGTATTTCCTCTGCTCCTCAGCTCCATCTAATGGCCATAACGTGGTATTTCCCTAATTTCCTAAAGAAATAACATTCGACCTGGAGAGAAAATAGCCTAAGAACATTTTATATTTTTTCCCCATTCACACAGAACGAATGTCCATACAGTTTCTGTGGATGAATAGCTCTGCAAATTTTTTCTGAGTGTTATGTATGTTTCAAAGGTATGTGTTTTTTCCCGTAGGTCTCCCAGCTCTTACAATCGCAGTGTGGATCAAAACCAGAATCAGCTTTGATGATACGGGGTAGGTGACTGTCTGTCTATTGTGTTATAACAATATTGCATGCACCAAATTTTCATACAGGTTCCAGAACTGCTTCACTTCCCTTCAGTCTTGTACAGTTGTACCGGCTCCTCTCCTGGACCGAAATTGCTCCTTCCAATTTCACTGCCCATTGTGAGCTTCTCACAATGTACATTAGAAGCTGCAGTAAGTCAGATAGAGCCCGCCTCATTTCCTGGCTGGACGTCCAGCATCGTCTAGCTCTTTCCTCTCCAGATTGACTGTCCCTGGCCCATCTTTTTTCCTCCATCAAATTTCAGTTCTTTCAATCACAAAGGCTCAGAATCAGCCTGCCTAGAAACACTCACTGCTCTGGACTGACATCCGCCTATCAAGACATATTGAGATGTGCATAACTCCTCCCACTCCTCCCGGTACTTGCATCAGGGCTGAGGTCTCTTAAGAGGAGTACTGGGGCAGGGTGCTGTGATGTTTTCAAGAAGCTATGTCAGCCCCTCCCACCAGCGGCACATAGACCTGGGCCTAAAATAAGATCTGTAGTGAGAACAATTTAAACATTTAGTTGGCATGTTGACGAGGTGGGGGAAGGAACCATGGAAGGCAGAATATAAGCAGAATAAAACCTTAACTCAAACCTTTACAGTTTTGGATAGAGCGGGGTTAGATTAGAACCCCAGTCACGTTTTAACTCTGTCTATGTTCCTGCTGAGAAGATTTGTCCTGGTGTTTCCCTTTCACAGAGACAGAAAATTATGAGTAATTCAAAACTTTTTTGTCACCAGTACAACAGGTGATGGAAATCTTCCCATAGGGGACACCTGTCACACCCTTGACATAGGTCTTAGATGTGAAGTCCCCTAACTTTGTAGAGATTTCCTCTCTCTTCCTGTTGTGTCTCCAGGTCAGGAAGTAAAGATAAAATTTCCTAATGGGACACAGACAGTCAAAAAGACACTTCCTGGGATTTTAACCCTTCCCTACTCTATCAAAAATATTAAAAAACATGAATTCACTTTCTCAAACACCGTTCTTTTTTTTTTACCTTTTCTCATGCAGATGCTGGGATGATTATGAAAACAGTTACTGGTGGATAATCAAGGCTCCCATTCTGATTGCCATATTTGTAATTATACATTTTGATACTATTTGATTTATATTATTTTGACAGGATGTGTACATAGATGCCAGTATTACAGCCAGTGGTGTACCCAGTGACGTCACGTGCACAGGGTGCCACTTGAAGGCAGGGGTAAGGCTCCGTTGGTCAGTGAAAGTTCACAGGGGGCAGGGAGATGTGTATGTGGGCGGAACGCTGGCCTGAATATCCTAGGTTGTTAAGAGTCAGGCGGGGAGATGTGTATGCAGGCAGAACGCTGGCCAGAGCATCCCAGGGCACTGGGCACAAGAGATTTCTATGGCCCTTACACATCTCCCCGCCCAGCTCTTAGCAACCTGGGATGCTCTTGACGGCGCCCTACCCATCTCTTGGCGAACAGTGACATCACTGGTTGCCAGGAGTTAGGCGGCATGCCAGCCAGAGCATCCCAGGTTGCTAAGAGCCGGGCGGGGTGGTTTCTATGGCCCTTACACTTCTCCCCACCTGACTATTAGCAACTTGGGATGCTCTGGCCGGCGTCCCACGCATCTCCTGGTAACCAGTGACGTAAGGTAAATTGCCTTATCTAGATCCAACATGTTCCATTTCATCTCTTGTACTGCAGATCAATTTCATCATATTCCTCAATGTGATCAGAATCCTCATGCAGAAAATCAGATCTCCTGACATCAGCAAAACCTACAAGCAACAGTACATGTGAGTAACTTTAAGAATCAACCTTGTGCCACCCCTTACCAACTCCCTAACAACTGTTTTTGTGTTGTACAATAGCCACCGCTCCAAGATTGCTCTCCTGATGGACTACAATCGCAATACAAATCAGTATACTAAACGTTAGATTGTAGTCCATCACGGGAGTGAGCTTGGAGCCGTGGCTACTGTACAACACACACAGGGACCATGGTGAACAAAAGTAGCCACCCTCCAGAAGGAAGGACCGTGTCAGCTCCAATTCAGAGATGATTTGAGGATCTACAGCCGAGTGCTACACAAATAAGATACATTTTTGTTAATAGTTAAGGTACTTGAATGTATTTCTTAAGGTTTAACTACTGAGTTTAGCGTCACTTTAAAGACTTTATTTGCTTTTTGCAGAACATTACCATATTGCGAACTCTGTTACATTCCTGTGTGGACATGGCAGTGAGAGATGTAGATGTTTCTTGTTAAAGGTTAGAACTGCAAAAGCAGATGTTGTGAAAGGTGCACGTTTCTGCTAAAACACGTGGGGAGGAAATGTATCAAAAGTGGAGCAGACAGAATCTGGAGCTTCTCCAGAAAATCAGCTTTTCAGTTTGTTCAGTTAAGCTTTAAAAATGAAAGATAGAGGCTGATTGGCTGGCCTGGCCAACTGCTTCAGATTCTGCCTGCTCCAGTTTTGATCAATTCCCCTCGTGGTGTTACTGTTTGTGTATGTAAGAGTCAACCTGTCCCTGCAGAATTCACCTTCCCCCATGATGATCACTCTGAGCGTGCTGGTGCTTAGACTGTTGTCCCACAAGCTGTAAAATCTCTGCGCAGGTTGAAGCTGAGAGTGTAATACGTCACATTGTGGTGGCAGGGTAGTTCTGCTTAGAGCATTAGTGCATGAGTTACAGTAAGTAGGTAACCCTGCACTAAATGACTGTAACCTCGGTGGAAGCAGCTCTTAGAGATAAGCTGGTGCACAATATATATTATATTTATACGAGGGGAGGCCAATACGTTCTTACCCTCACCATGATCTAGAGGTGCTAGGGAATCTGACATTTTGCAGGTTTATAGGTGGATATCTTAGTAATATGCATGCCAATTTTTGTTTTTGTAGGTCCTTGTGAATTATAGTTAGAGCCAAGAGAAATGGAGTAGGTTGCATGCCGGACAAAGTTGAATATTGAGTCATGATTAGGTTCCTCCATCTTCAAGGGAAATCTGCCCAAATAATCCATGAAGAGATGACAGCTGTGCATGGAGAGGATTGTCCATAGGCTATGAATCTTTGCCCCTGAAGATGCCAGGTCAGGTGAGTAAGGTGGATTTATAGCCCAAGGACAATCCTCTCCATACACAGCGGACATCTCTTCTTGGATTATTTGGGCAGATTTTCCTTGAAGATGGAGGAACCTAATCACGGCTCGATATTCATCTTTGTCCGGCATGACACCTACTCCATTTCTCTTGGCCCTAACTATAATTCAACACGACCTACAAAAACAGTAATTGACATGCATATTACTAAGATATCCACCTATAAACCTGCAAAATTTCAGATCCCTAGCACCTCTAGATCATGGTGAGGGTAAGAACTTATTGGCCTCCCCTCGTATGAAGCACCAATACAGCAACAATACCATTTGTGTGTTTAGAGGGTTAACTGTAGAGCTAACTTGCCCCATCACGCTCTGTTTGCTGGCACTTAGACTGTTGTCCCACAAGCTGAAAGATCTCTGCAGGGTGAGGCTGAGAGTTTAATATATCACAGACAGGATTGGAAAATATTCAAATGAAAACAAAAATTCTACCAATATATTAACAGTAAAAAGGTGAGAAAGGAGCAGATAGGCCCAATGAAGGACGAAAGCGGGAAGCTAGTCGCAAACGACACGGAGCGGGCCGAGGCGCTGAACGATTTTTTCTCCTCAGTATACACTCAGGAGGGAAACAGGTTTGACACACATGATAAAACTCCCAGTTTAACACAAAATATACCCCAGTGGTTGACGGAAACCGGGATACAATGTTTCTCAAGGATCTGTGCTGGGTCCCATATTGTTCAACTTATT
>NW_017309536.1:0-4137 GCF_000935625.1 Nanorana parkeri
TTGTTATATTTTTGTGTCTGTAGATTTATCAGTTTTCTGATATCCATATGGACAAAAAAGTAAATTAACCAAATTCTTCAATCTGCAACACCACACTGGGAGGGTCGTGTTGGGAAGCAAGTAACAGCAGGAGTAGGACAAAATGAGGAGGCAGCTCATGTGTTATGCTGCCAAGGATATAGCTTTCGTATCGTACAAGTATGCCTCTTCACTGCTGCGTACGATACGAAAGCTATCATGGCTCATGACAGAGCTGTCATTTTGCAGCAAGAGTTCATCGGGATCAGTGGTGTTGGTGTCGGGTATTTTTTCTTTTGGCGAGTCAGTGGCTATCGTCCATCGTGATTGGTGTTGATCTACATTGCTTGGTGACGTAATTGACCTTGGGATTACATGAATTTTGTTTAATAAAAGACTAGTCAAAAACTGTTGTGGTTTTTCAAATAGGAACTTTTTTTAGGACTTTATAATGGTGTTGTGTGTTTATTTACAATTTTACTTTTTATTTGGTGATAGAGTTGGGTTAACAACTACCCCTTACTCATTCACAAGGGGGGGTGGCACCCAGATGCACCCCCCTAGTGAATGAGTAATAGGTAGTTGTTAAAGCTGAGTAGATTTAGCTTTAATGAAAATATTTTATTTTAATTCTATATTGCATTTCTATGAACATTGTATTTAAACTACAAATTATAAGCTTTTTGCCATATGGCATTGCTGTGTTCCTATCAATTTAACTATACGATTCATCAGTATGAATCTATTAATCTATGGCAATGTTTTGTTATTTTAACTGAAAATCTGTCTGCTTCCAAGTCTGTTCCAAGGCTGGAATAGGAAAGCATGTTGTAACATTTGCATGAATCTCATGAATATTAATCTCAGATGAAATCTATATTTGCCTTATAGTGTCTTTTGTCAGCTTTTCAGTTTCACTGCTTAAAAAATGGGCTTGCTTTACTCATCACAGCATACAGTGGCACAGACAGTGCAAAATGAATGAGCTGTCATTAAAATATGTTAGCGAAAGTTTCACATGACAATATGCTGGGTTGCAGGCAACGTGGGGGGTATCTTGTGCATCATACTTTATACAACAGAAAGTCTAAGGTTAGTCTAATCTAGTTTAAATTAGTTAATGTAATGCATATCTACACTCTCTTGAAAAATAACATAGTAAGAGGCAATAAAGAAGGAAATGAGCAACATCTTTCAGTGTCAAGAGCTGTGCTCCGGTTTTTATTAAAAACCTTCTGTTCTCTATGTACTATGTTTTTGTTATATATGTATGTATTCTGCTATTATGCTATGCATTAAACAATGGCTCATTTATCGGGTATAAGGTAAATAACAGTGGAGTAACTATAGCCATAGCGAATCAAGTTGCTACAATGTGTCATGGATGCTGGATGGGGGTCCAGTGCTCTTATTGCACTTCACAGAAAATTATAAAGATCAAAGGACCATCACATACTCATAAACAAGATATGTTAATCATAATTTTAATAATTTTGTATGGATATGTTAGGGTTAATATCATACAATTCGTTTAGGGATAGCCTGGAGATACATTTAAATGAATATGAGTATTTTTCCTGCTTTCTCTACTCAACATGTCAGATGGGATGAACTTCCCAACCAGTTAGCCACAGGTATTCTTGATATAGCTGTGTATTGACAGGTAATTGGAAGTATGAGTCCCTGTATGTGGCAGCAAAAGTTTTTGTTGATTCAGGTGTTAATGTTATTTTATATTGCTTTATGTATGTATATTGGTGTAATTGAACTACCACACATTGATGTTCTGCTTTAATTTATTATTATTATTATTATATAATGGCCCCCATTATACCAAACATGCAAACAATATCCAGTCCTCCACCCATTAAGCAAATATACAATATCACACTCTATATGTGAATCTAATGTATATATAATTCCATGTATATGGTAAAAATAAGGGTAACAATAATAAGCAGGTATTGGCTGCAATGAAATTCAATATTGTTTGAAATCTGATATTGTTTGAAGTTGGTCTTTTAAACTGTATCTTGCAACGACGGAAAAAAAATGATGAAAATATTTTAAAACAAATGTATGTCTTGGTATTTAAAGAGTCTGCCTTCTCCCTTTTGACTCTGGTTATGTCATAATATTAAAAAAAAATGAGGATTATTATTATTACTACTACTATGCTTTTTTTTCACATCAGGTCATATAAACAGGGGGCAGGAGGTAAAGGGGTAAATATACAGGTCACATACAGTGGCAGGATGGAGATGCAGGGGTTAATGTACAGATGTGCAGGATATGGGAGAAGAAGAGTCACAATACAGAGGCAGGCTGAAGATTAGTAGTTTAGGAAAGGAGAGGCACTGAAGGAATTAAGAAAAAAGGTCTGAGTCAGTGAGAACGAATGTACAGTATGTGTGAATCAGTAGACTCATTTATTTATTCTCCCATTCATAAACTACTATGATTCCTTTCCTTCCTTTGTAGTAAATTGAATGGGTGGGACCTTCAGTGTAAACAGTAACATGTGACTGATGTGCTGTTACACAGTTGTAAAAATATTACAAAATTCATAGTCATGGTTAATATTCATAATAATGTGAAATGAGAATCACATAGTTAATGTTCCTTAAGCCATGTATTATAGCTGGTTGTATAGCTGGTTATTGTGCTACCATCTTGTGGGCATTTTGGTTATTGCATCATGTTTTCCTGCATTCCCTTTCCTTGTGTGTAATGTACCACCCTTCTTCATGACTTGTAGTTTCTGGCATCCAAATGACTGTCTGTAACATGGCCACATATTAATCCGCTTGCATGCTTGAAAAGATTACCATATTTGACCTTCAAATACATTCATCTGCTGTATCCTGTTGTCTGCTGTAACCCTGCTGAACTCAAATAAAGCATTATGTGGATGAAAAGGTATTTAGTGAGTTCAGCTATCTGATAACGATTGTCCGCAATAATTACATCTCTTATACAGGCTAGGCACAGAGGTCTCAGCAAGGGATACATTGCTAATACAACAATCAGAGTCAGAATAATGGATGTGATTAGTCATCACAGCAATCACAAAGTGCCAAGCTGATTGGATCAGCTCTGTACACTATCTCTATCTTCTGAGCTGTCCAAGGATGGCTTGGTACGCAGAGATTAGTGGGCACCCAATGGCTATTTATGGAATTACAATCTAAAACATCATTCCAAAATTAGAAGTTCATCTCCCCGCTGTTTTTTTTTTTACAGCATATCAGAAGGGAGGTGGTTAGGCAAGATTCTAACAGAATTCAACTGACTTCCAAGCAAATGTAAAACATTGTTGAAAATTGTTGAAAGCATGTTGAAACTTCATGGAGTTAAAAATTAGAAAAAGCAGACATATTTGCCCAGAAGTCCAGAAATGGTCCTGAATAAAACCAAGCATCATTTAACCCTTTCTTGTGAGCCCAGGACATCAAGATTCCACACCTCCCCCACTGCTGGACTCAAAGGGGAATGCTGTAAAGAGTGCAGTATATAGTACAGTATATACCCACTGCTGGTGGAAAAAAGATCCTTCCACATGACCAGACCAAAAGCTGCCGAAACATATCGGCCGAAAATGGCACTTTTGGCTAAATGCCGAAAGTGCCATTTTTGTGCACATACATCGGCGCTTCCCTGCTTTCTCTCCTCCCCGTTGGTCACTGCTCTGTGTCTCAGCGCGGAGGAGAGAAAGTGGGACAGCCGGCCGAGCACTGAGGCAGGACAGCACTGTGAGCGGCCGGCGTCTCTCCTCCCACACACCGGTCAGCCTCCTGTCACAGTCCGGCAGAGCGGTGTGAGGGCGGAGACAGCCCGCGCTGTCACAGGAGGCTGAGCTCTCCTCCCTGCACCGCTCGCTTAGCCTCCTGTGACAGCTGTCAGGAAGGAGGGGGAGGTACAAACACTCAGTTATCGCTGAGTGTTTGTAGATAATTGAGGACATTGTATGTTTACTATATCCTCAATTATAAATGATTTTGTGTCTCTTTCAATTTTAAAAGGGAAATATCAGCGGTCTGTTTAGACCTCTAATATTTCCCCAAAGCCCCTAAAAGTAATGTAAAAAATAAAAATTTTAATAAAAAATAACAATAAATA